>NW_025935305.1:250285-265118 GCF_000764305.2 Hyalella azteca | reverse complement strand
AAAAGTGAACATGTTGCATTGTTTTTTGTTGCATTGAGATTTAATTTCTTTTGATAGTATTTTTGAATACTATGCGTCTCTATACATAATTTAAATCACTTTTCCTGTTAAGTTTGTGTACTTACATACATTAAAATACGATTTTTCAAGTGTGCGAATATTTATTTTCCCCCACTGTAGATTGCTTATCTCCATCACAGACGGCAATGAATATACTACATTAAATGTTTGATCTCTTCCGTAAAAAAAGGACATGAACGGTCCCAAAAATAGCAGCTGTTCAAGCTCCGTGTCGACTCTTCATTGGATCACGTGGACGATGCGAGGATTTTTCCAGGAACCCGCGCCAGACACGTCAGCGGCTAGATCAAGAGCTGACAATGACTCTTGTTGCGCCAGCCACGTCAGCGGCTAGATCAAGAGCTGACAATGACTCTTGTTGCGCCAGCCACGTCAGCGGCTAGATCAAGAGCTGGCATTGACTTTCATTGTGCTGCCTCGCAGGTCACGTAGGCCCTGAGACGCATGGGTAAGAGCGCCCGATATTGCGACGGTGCGCATATCGACGACTTCATACGATCGATCGATGCATTGCCCGGTCGTCGGTAGTATATCTCTGAATTCTTAATATTAAAAAATAACCGTCAAAATATACGCTTTTTCGCCGTAAAAAATCTGTTTCTGAATGAATTTAAGGCGCTATGATAAATACACTCGTCAAAAAATATTGGATAAATTTTCAACATAGAAGCACAACTTGAACAGTAATGAAGAAAATGCCTCAAATAACAAAGATCAATATGAGTTTGCAGGTTCTGAACGAGCATCAGGTGTGAATGCAGAATTCCTGTGAGCTGTTAAGTGTAACATTGAACGAGCAAAGACAATAGTTGAGTGGCCCTGCGTACCAAGAATGCGTGACGACTGCGTCGCCTGAACAGCTCACGACAATAATGCGCTCCTCAGACCGCAACATGAGGCGACAACCTCGGCCTCAACGTTGAGGATAACCAACAGCAACTTTATGAGTCAGTTGCTTCATCCTCAAAGCCGACGTAACCGCAAACTAGTAGATTTATGTTATGTTTTGTCTTCATAAATTATAATAATGTTAGTATGTTATAAAGACGTTTACCTTGTGAATATCAGCTAAAAATTATCTGTTATCAGTGAATTTAAGTCAGTAATTACGACGTCACTCATTATTTAATAGAATAGAGCTGAATGTTAACTCATTGCGTGGCTGGTGGATAAAGTAAGTCGAGCGAGGTGTAGAACAGTAAATGCAATAACACACTCTATTTCACTGCATGAATGACTTGGGAGAAAAACGTCCTCGGCAGTAGACAAGGGAGCCTTTAGCAATACGTTTGCCACTATGTCAGTGTAGTTCGTTTTCTCCAATTTTAAGGGCGATGAAGTCGAACGCCTTCGAGCGTATACAGGTAAACGCGTTCTCAGACACATCGATCGGTTATAGAACAAATCGAGGAACTATCAAGCAGATCGGAGCTCATTCCGAAAGAACGCTAAGGTTTTTTTATTTCATGATCTTCTTGTTTTCTATTGCATGATCTCAAATCAATTACAATATTTTCACGTCATCGGACGTCTCTAGGAGGATTTCCGGATTTCGTTTGTTGAGCAGTATTTTTGACCATAAATGACAAGAAAATGTTGTACCTAAATAACGCTTTTCGTTAAGGGCTACTTAAACAGTACATAATTTTGTCCGCATTTCTTGCCGCTCATGAAAATGATCGCAGAGTCAACGTAAAATATTTCTTTTTTTTACGCTTTTTTCTAAAAACTGTCTTTCTCATTTTATATATGAATTGCCTTTAGATTTTTAAGTGGCCTTCGGGAAATAAATAGAGTACCGGTATTCGAATTCTTGTCTTTGTCCATAAAGAAATCCTGTTGAAAAACTACCATCAACTCAAGATACGAAGGATTTATCTTGGATAATTTTTTCCAAAACATTATTTAATAATTTTATTCAGATTGAAAATTCTGAGAAGAGAAAGTGAGCGCAGCAAGCAAGGCATCGTCACAAATCTCTGCAAGCTGCTTCAAAATTTACACGATTGTGTTAGTGCAACGACACTCGATCTATGCTTATTTATATACAATGAATTTAAATACAATGAATACATATATATAGGTACTAGCTTTACATGCAGTAAAACAAATTACCAAAATCTAATAAATCCTACGTAGGAACGGAGTATAGGTATACTTGTACAGTGAAGAAGCGGTGCCGCAATTTCTTATTTTCTTTATAGAAGATGGACTTCATTGCGAAAAAAATGAGTGAGTGTTCTAGGGTGTGAATGCAACTTGATGCGCAGCGGGCATTTCTCCTCTCAGCAGAAGCTGCAATAAAGCACAAGTGCAGGCCGAAAGGTTCAGCAATTCAGCAATAAAACACAAGTGCAGGCCGAAAGGTTCAGCAATAAAGCACAAGTGCAGGCCGAAAGGTTCAGCAATAAAGCAGGAGGGCCAGCCGAGGGCTGAAATAAGCACTACAGATCGTCTCGAGCAGTCGATTTTATGGGCACCGAATGCCTCCTCATGAACAGAAAGAAAGAATCGAGACTCGTGAAATTGCTGAGTCACCTCATCTCGAGTGAACGCAGGAGTCAGTAAATAGTGAAGGTAAATATTGAAATTTTCTTATATCGTTGAATAAAAATTAAAATAATTAGTAGTCAGGCAAAATCAATTTTATTTAGTACTTCACGATAATTTACCCATAAAAAATCAGAAGATTAAAAAAAATCGTGAATGGACAGTTATGAAAATAGACGACCACCCTTTCAGTCGTCTATTGGACATGTTGGATCGGATCAAAGTTAAACTGGTATTTATGTTTAGCAGCTCGTGCGATTAACTCTCATTAATAGATTGACGCATTCATTAAATATGTAGCTATTAACATATCTAAAATAAATGCGGCAGCCAGAAACTAAGGATGATGACGGCTGAAAATATGCTGGATCTAAATATAAAAACATTCTAGGCGATAGCAAAAGTCACTTGGGCATGCATGCTGGACTCTTAATTATTGTTCATGAGTTGATTCAACGAAGAGAAGGTTTACGTATCAATGGGAATTCAAATTTTAAAATATTAGTAACATATCTGATGGTCCTGCACATGATTCATAATTATAGCTCTGCCATTATTTCAACGCATTTCTTAATTAATTCCTTTTTTACGATTGAGATGTTATATCGCTGGTTTTATAACGAAATATTAATTGTGGTAAGTTTGATAGGAAAAGAATTGTGGACAACATAACAGGCCGATTGGATAACAGGAACTGCACTTAGTGAACTAATGCAACAGCTAACAATACAATCAATCAACATAAGAAGTTCCCGAAAAGCCGAGACTCTTACGTCTTGCGAAATAAGACGTTAAACTCGAAATGTGGGGTGTGGTTTTAGGAAATGATTGATGTTATTCGATGATTAATGACTTCAGCAGCGCTCCAAAAATGGCAACTTTCCAGAAGCTCAGGCATAGACGTTAACTCTGATGTTGGACTCACTAATTGCAGCCTCGAAACTCTGACAAATGATGCTGTGGAAAAGTGCAAAACTCTCGGTCCCCAGAAATTAGCATAGCAAACACTCGGAGAGAATGGACCTCCTGGCAGAATGTGTGGCTACTCCTGTGTCATGAGTGATGGCGACTACACTGTCATGTATAAATGACCCGACGTAAGAATTTGGTATTGAATGAAAAATAAGCCTAAGTTGATACCTTAATTTCAGTTATAGCTTGCAAGAAGTGATTTCTACTTAGTATGTTTATGAATAAATTTTTTCATTGTTCTAAATGAGAAAAACTACATGAAATGAGCTAATTCAGTCACAACACTAACGTCGGGTGATCATAGAAAGTGAAATGCCTGTATTGCCAGGAACACACAAGCCTCTGGCAAGTAAACACACGTGCCTATACATGCTGGGGTCGTACAAGCTATTAATAAAAGATCAGGCAGTCCCAGTAAACAAGGAGAAGGTGGACCAGCCCACATAAAAGCTGCTTTACATGCAAGCGTCTTATCTTACAACGAATGACCACACGCAAAGATCTATTCACTCGCTGATTTGGGAAATGACAAAAACTTGACCCGCTCGGTCTGCCAAAAAGGTCAAACCATTATTTCTGATTAAGTATCATTACCTAGATACCCGCATCAACTGTTTGGTATCATTACCTAGATACCCGCATGAGCGGTTTAGTATCATTAGATCCCAGCATCAACTGTTTACGATCTTCTTGAATAAACTTTCCTCATTTGGATCAGTCACATTCGTTGAAATTCTTTGTTCCTGAAATTATTCGGGATAGTTTTCACAACGTTAATTAATAGGCGCTTTGTATCATTATCAAAGTTATGTAACAATAAGCAGCATTATCTAAGCCGGGACATTTGAGAAAATTTTATGACATTGGGGCGTCTTGAAGTGAGCAGCAACGACAGAGACTGAGCAGTAACCGCGATAACGAGCGAGCCTGACGCTCTGCTGAGAAGCATCCAAGAATCACGACAAAACGCGACACGACTAATAAAAAGAATACAGGGATGTCGCATCCGGTTCTTGATAGTCCCAAAATCGAATTTTTTACACATCGGACTGAGAGAAAGCGAGAGAGGAAGAAAGAAAAGGAGAAAAGAATGATGAACGATGGACGTCCTATTTTTTCCTAATTGACGGAGCAAGAAAGAGAGAAGGAGCTAATAATGATTTTTATTTTCTTGGCCGAGCAAAAAAGAGCGCAACGCGGAACAAAAATACAGATCCGACGATTCTAGCGGGAGGCACTCATTTAAAAATGTAAATTTTGAAGAATCGGTTCCAGCGATTGAGCTGAAGACTGCACGAGTTCAGTGCCAATCTTAACCTTCTATCTCCTAATGAATTCAAGCATTTAACTGTAATGGAAAGGACACTAAAGAATTACTACAAAGTTATAGACAAATGTATGGAATTTTAAACAAGTTCTCAATAATCCAGTCATAAAAATTCATGACCTCTCAGATAACCCCTCACCGCGAGATCCTTTTCTTAATACAAGGGCTCGCTTATAAAGGACAAACCGAGGCGAGAATGAACAAGAACGGGAAAATAGCGACATTGATGGATGAGCTGCCACAGCCAAGAAAGTCTTTGCGTCAAATGTTGCATTAAAATACAATGAAGGCAACAGAAGATCAGAGGTGCGATGGTATCATGCTATGGATGGGGCAAAGGTGAACCTCCATGCATTGTAAAGAAGAAATAACCGCGCGACCCGTGTTCGTTATGGATTTATAAAGTTTTTGCAATGTATTCTAGAACTGACAATTAAACAATTAAGATGATCTGAAGCTGGTAATATTTACTCAATAGTGTGCGGACTCTTAGCCTTATTTATTTTCCCACCACAATCCGACGAGCTGAAAGACATCCTCGTCACCCACCTGAAGACTGGCTATGACGTGTCGTCTGGCGCGCTGGAAGACATCCTCGTCACCCACCTGAAGACTGGCTATGACGTGTCGTCTGGCGCGCTGGAAGACATCCTCGTCACCCACCTGAAGACTGGCTATGACGTGTCGTCTGGCGCGCTGGAAGACATCCTCGTCACCCACCTGAAGACNTATAATAATTTAATAGCAGACTTGACTAATCGCTGCAACAGGTATTATCTCTGGGTTACTACATTTGCTGTCTCTTATACACATCTAGATGTGTATAAGAGACAGTGGAAACATTAAGTTCTTAATATTACTGTGACATGGAAACATAAAGTTCTTAATATTACTGTGGCATGGGAATATAAAGTTCTTAATAATTCCATGGCGATCAAGGGATAGATGGAAATTTCTTTGGCAAATCAAAGCCGTCAGAGGAAATTTATTTTTGTGGGCTCAACGCTATCGAAGGTCTGCGTATTTATGTGGCATTAAAAAAATTTGATCAGCAAAAATTTAGCAGAAATGAAAATTCACCTCATATTCACCGAGAGAATTTTGCATTTTCTTTAGTTTTAAAATGTTGGGGAATTAGCGATTTAAGATGAATAATGGCACAAGTATTTTAAACAATCAAAGCATACTGCGTTTTCAAGTGAAAACAAAACGATCAGAGGATAATTGCTGTTGTTGAAACAAAACAGTTGAGCAGAATTGATGGAACAAAATTGTCTACAGTATTAGGTGTTCTTCAACAGGACTGAATAATGATCAAAATCAACTCATAAATGAGAAAGAGTTTTGGTCAGGAATAAATTTAGATTGAAAAGTTCTTTGTTTTTGATCAAAATCAACTACAAGATCCCGCTCGCTAAGATACATTTTACATTTTAGCATAAAACAGAATAAACTCCAAACGATATCTAAATGTTTCCAATACCGTTTTCTAGAGGCTGCATGAGCTCAACGGATGTCTATGCTGGCATAGAGGGGGTATTTCAACTTGTACAAAGTCCATAATTTCTACCGAGATAACAATAATAGATGATGACGTAACACAAGCCTAATTCTGACAGTAAAAGAATCTGAAGCAAAAACCTAAAATTATTCTCACAAAAATACATCTGTCCGGTGTACCTAATAATTTCGAGAATTCAGAGTTTTGGCTAATAAATGCTTTTATAATGCGATAGTAAAACGCGACATTAAATAATTTCTCATCTCCATAACTTGTTCAGTGAGATAAAGAGGAATTTACAACAACGGTTAATCTTTTTCCCGTTCCAAGTGGAACTACTAACGTCTTATCACACATTACCTACCTACTACGTTACATATAGCTGAGACTACGCAATGCGAGGAGGATGAATGCGAATATTTTTTACACTGAACTCTTCATATCAGGATGCCATCTTAAGGCAGAGCTTTCATGCCCAATCTCTGCATGTCTAGAAAGAGAGAAGCGAATTAGCAGGAAGGCATCTTGACAGGTCTAATGAACTTTGAGTCTTCCGTGCGCCATATATCATGAATACCTCAAGCTCATGGCCTGACGTGAGATTTATGCATGACTGACCACTGGTGATTACGGACAATCTAAAGTCTAGCAGAAGAGTAGCATCGGAAAAATGAATTTGAAAATGAATCGGAATTCCATTCAGTTCGGAATGCAGTGCACGAGAAGTCTATATGTTTTCCGGTTTTAATAATAGGATGCGACTATGCAGCGTGAAATAGCACTTTAGAAGCAAAGCACAAATTTCTCTTAAAAAATTGTGTTGAATGTGACAGATGACTTATCATGTTATTAATTTGCGTAGAATAAAAAATCTAATGAAAGAACTCTAAAGAGGAACTCTAGAGCGACTGGATGATGAGGGCGAGGCCCGAGATGGATGCCTGTGATGGAGGTGCGCCCTGCAATAAGGCGTCATCCATACATCGCGCTCACAAGGGGGCGACGTACACCTCAGTTTTAGTGCCTCTATTGCTCGCCACAAACCTACAGTGACGGATGAATGCCTCAGCTAGTGACACTCCCTATAAACACGGCGCTCTGTTTTGCCCGGTCTAATCAAGGAGAAAGTATGATGATGAAATTGAACTGCTGCCTCGTTCGGAGCGGTGTGACCTCAGATTAAGAACTTAAGAGCAGGAGCTCGTAAAATTATAGAGGTACAAGAAAGACATTGGGGACATAAAACATAAGTACTCACAAAGAAATAATTATGCAAATTATGTTTGTGTTTTGTTAGCAAACGATGTTTTCACCGGACAATCAGTTCTTTCCTGTAAGCCTCGTATTTCATACAGTAACCATACAAGGACATGTGCATGTAAATGAATGAACATGATTACTAGGCAAGACGTGATGAGATTGGATGGATTCAAATGAGAATAATAAAGAAAATTAAACTAAAGAAATTAAATTCAAGTGGAAGGAAGGACGGAAAATTGTAGAGTATGAAAAACCTTTGCCAGATCGTCTCCGGTTAGTGTGTTCTGTTAATCGCAATGGGGAGAATGTTCCTAATGGGGCTGAGCGTTGCTACAACCACTTCTAATTTATCAACGATTCTCAGGATATAATCTACTCACAAAACATCCTCTCAGGAGGCAGGATTTTGAGCACATGAGGAGTGGGGTGATTGTCCATGGGGATTCGTCGCGTATTGCGAGGAGGCATGTGCGGATCGTCGGGGTCTGCGAGGAACGTTCCGTTCTTGAACGACCTGAGCATGTTGAGGCGAGCTTCGCTGGTGCTGTACACGAACGATCCGTCTATCCATGACGTCACGTAGTTCAGCTGCGAACAAACACACAACACAACTGCATGAGAAACTTTATTTGTGACAAAATGAACATGGGATATTTTGCATGTTGCAAATGTTTTTGATCGGACTGGATAAAAAACTTTATTTGTGATCAAATAAACATGGTATGTTTTGTACGTAGCATGTGTTTTAATCGAACTGGATAAGAATATTTATTTGTGATAAAATGAACATGGTTTGTTTTGCATATTGAAAGTTTTTGATCAAAAGTTCGGCTATTTAAAAAGGTTTTGATGCAGCAGTAAACGTTTACTGGTTCGAACCGTGAGTTTAGATCAAACTGCCGTGTGACCTTCATAAATTTGCTAAGCATACTAATTTAGTGCTGGAAGCTTTCCCTTGATTCCTTTCCATTTTTTGGACGAAAAGAATATCGAAACGGAAGTCCCTCGTGCAAGTTGGTGTTTCCACGGTACGTTGGCTGACCGTAAGATGATGTAGGAAGGGAAGGTCCAAACCATACATCCAGCATAGTAACTTGGTCGCAAGAGAGACATCCGCAGTAAGATTTCACGGCCAAATGTGTAGTGTCTTACACGACCAAATATAAATGCAAAACAATCACAAGCAGGAAAAATCCCCGAAACCAGAAGAGCCACGTGAAGGGCTCGAAACCAGTACTTTTTGCCGATATTTTAGCACGACTTTAATCTGGTTACATAATGAGAACAACTATATGAACTAATGAGAGTTAATTTCCAATAACTCAGTGGGAACTAAAAATATCAAAACCGTAAAATTATTATCAAATAAAGAATAATTTCTATTTTTACTAGTCATCGGAAGCTTAGGTTTATACCAGAAAATTGAGCGAAAAAGTTAGACTGCGCTTGTGCTGCCGAACAAGAATTATTCTTTCTCGTCATAAAGCTAATAAGTGACAAGCATATTGCTGTGCTACGCCTGTAAACCACCATGCTGATATCCATCGTCTTAATTGAACGGAAAAAAGAAATTCGGTCGAAGTTCCATCACATAATGCAATCAAGTAAGTGGAAAGCGCAGGAATAACTTTCTAATTTTTAAAAATTGTATTTCTCAATGACACATTTTTGCAAGAAAGAAAACCGGGCACGATTGGTTTTAGTTATGAAAAAATTCTAAAAATTCTTCGATTCTCTAAAATAGACATTTTTTACGTTGCGACAAAAAATTTCACCTCTGTCCGCAGCGAGTGGTCGAGTTCATTTAAGTTGCTGAAGATTAGAAGAGTCTCCATAAATTGTACACAAATGGCATAGTATGTATGTTAATTTGGCAAGTTTAGGGTGCTACAGTGGCAAATAGTTTTTCAAGCGCATTGAATTAGCTGCAATCATGAACTGCCGACGAAGGGAAGATGCATGGACTCATCATTACTCACCATCAAGCAAGCAATGAAAAATGCACCTAAACCATTTGTCTTGGGAAATAAACGAAACAAACGCCAGTAATGAAGACACGGGGCTCGCTGTCGCAAGCGAGTTCACAGTCGAAGAAAAAAACCAAGCCTGTGCGAGTGAGAGAGCACATGCAAGTATTGGCAGGTCGTGGCTCCATAGAAGAAATTTATGATCAGTGGCGATTCACTGACGGTAATTTTGGCGATTTACTGCCACTGGATGGCAATAAGACGTCAAGCCGATTGCTCGTTACACCACAGCTTTGGCTCTTTAAAATAAAGTTACTATGGGGCTAGAAAGAGGGAGAGAGAGAGGCATGGGGGATGAAGAGTATCGAGCGGGCATTGATGGTCAGTGAGATCAGGAGATAGCTCGCTAAAGCAAATTTGAGCGCCAGATGATCATAAAGATACAATACATTGTGCACGGTAAGCTTAACTACAATAAATGATATTTCATTGCATGAACCATTATAGGACCGCAGGAAGTGAAATTAAGTACGAAAGTACGAGTCCTTCAAAAACATGTCGTTAAAGACACGCTCCTTTGCACGGCAGGAACATCTGCATGTCAGCCTCATTACCAAGCAAGAAGGTGATGAGAATGAACTGGCGAGATAATGATGACCTGTTGTCGTGGCAAGTTGTAAACGCATTCACTTAATTGGCATCTCGAGAGAAATATATTACTTGTTTGCAGCAGCCCAGCGTTAAAAATGTAGGCTTATGAAACATGGACAACAATTTAGGAGTTCAGTTCAAATATGTGACTATGTACCGTTGTTCGCCGAAAACCGAAGTCCGCTTTTGGTACCTCAACATAATTGTCTCTCTCACTCTTGGAAATTATACGAATATTTTTTTCACGCAGAAAGAAAACAGCTTACAGTCTTACGCATTGAAAACTCTCTATATTGCGTGATTCCATCAATCCCCTGTATCCAACACTCGAGCGTCCATTTGATTTGGCGATATCAACGACAACACCTCATATCGTTGTACGTAATCAACGACAACACCTCATATCGTTGCACGTAATCAACGACAACACCTCATATCGTTGTACGTAATCAACGACAACACCTCATATCGTTGTACGTAATCAACGACAACACCTCATATCGTTGTAGGTAATCCAGGCCGACACACTTTGAGGCACACACCTATACGAGCACAGGAGATGTTGAACACTTCCCCCAGCAGTGTTTTATCTCAAATATTAGAATACATGTAATTTTTCTTGTCGTCACCTTGCGTGGTATGCAAGACGCAACAGGATTTATATTAGCAGCTACTTTTATAACTCAATTCAAATTAAAATGTTAGAAATATTTGAAACTGTGCTAACTATCCTGACGATCATTAAAACTTAAACGTAGCTATCTAGTTTGATCAGGGAAACAAATGGCTGCTAGGTATGGAGAAACATTATTCATTTGATTATTTCAGTAACCTTCACGAGTTTTCATTGAACTAAATAACCGAATTTAGTAAAATTTGGACAAGATGAAGTACATCATGGCCGTTACTACGGAAATTACTTAATGACTTTGCTTCTTCGCAGGAATTTTAGGTAATCGAGTTATCTTCAAGTTAAACCAATTTATATACACAGTAGCATATCCAATCGTCCCTAAACACATTTCAAATTTACACAGGCTCTAGAAGGCAACTGTAATAAAAGAAAATATTGTTGCTTACGGTCGTCATTGCACGATAATTATCATCTCACAGTAATCATCATATAATTAGGAGTCATTCAAGTAAAGTCGGCCTCGGCGGAACGTCTAGTTTCACTTCAGAGTCAAGATGCCAGAAAAACAGCTAAACCATCAACGGAATATCACGCAATGCATCCTCGTCTCCGCTGTGTAAGCTAAACATATTTTCTTATGGAGGATAATTACCAAGCTACAGTTTTTGTTCTTACGCTGTCAGCGCCGACAATCAAGAAGAGGCGTTCTGGTAACTACCTTACAGCGCTGCCGGCGATTCTGTTCCTTAAGATTGGTACGAGTGAAAACCATGGCAACTTTTTGGAGAAGGCCAAAATAGAAATCATATCACAAGCTAATTGTGTACCGAGAAAAAAAGCGGAAAGAGTTCGTAAATTGCTTTTAACCGAGCCAACGCAAATGGTTTCTTGAGTGTATAGAATGCATTCTAAGGAGAGATAGAAAGCATTTAGCGAATAGAGCAAAAAAAAAATATTTGGTCTGGAACAATTCAAGAGACATTCAACAAATGTCAAAATTAAACTACGACCTCATAAAATCCATACGCGTGAGTTGAAACAACCATTTATTTAAAGTCAAATTGAATAGATACAATAAAATACAAATTTCTAACTAGTATGAATACAAAGCAAAAAGAATTCACAGTAAAAATATAGTTAAAAATCAGAGAGGCTATCTCTTTTTCTTTTTTTTTTTTTTGTCTGAAACAACTTGGGAATTTCTTAGTGCCCGAATAGGCCACGCCTTTTGGCCCAGGGGGTAGAGAAACTGCCAGCACTGTAGGCCTCCCACCCCAGCCTCATCATTTGCAACTCAGCTAATACACTCAGCACCGCAAGCGCTTCTCTATTCACAGTGCAATGTTCCGCGTGGCCTTCATTATCATGAATCCTTGAGAATTCTCTCAACTTTGCTTTTGTGCAAGAACCATCACTAAAAATGTTATTGGCTTGCAACTTCACAATAATATATGACATTTTATTTTGGTTCTTGCGAGCTAAAATGTGAACATAAAAATACAATAGTATCAAAAAGGTGAGAAAGAAATAAATTGTGTATATTTTTGCATAATGTTTGAAATTATTTCAAGTAATTGGAGAGCAAAAATAACGAGACAACTGCTGTCCTTTTAATGACGATACGAAGACCCTAGCACGTCCTAACGAAGACCCTAGCACGTCCTAACGAAGACCCTAGCACGTCCTAACGAAGACCCTGTCACCCTAGCACGTCCTAACAAGACCCTAGCACGTCGTAACGAAGGCGCTTGCAGGCCTGCAAGTCATGTAACAAATTGATCCGAATTCTTCAAATTTAGATTTTAAAACTAAATGAAAACATCGTTAAATAAAGCATTACGTGAAAAAGTATCACAGTCATTTAACAAAACAAGAAAGGCATCGCCAGAATCAGATGCAGAAACCGATAGTTAATTTATTTAAACTATATAGCATATACAATCGAAACAAATAATTTCGACATCGGAGTAAGAGGTTTATGAAATACGTAATTACAATATTTTCACATTAATGATGTTCTTGATGATGATTAATGTTTCACATTAATGATGTTCTTGGCAGCAATATCAAACTAAAAGCTTTACGCGTTCACTCTACGTATTACGCGACATCGCTTGCCGCTTTTAAAAGATGGCCTTTCAGTGCGACACAAATGACGGAGGCGTTCAAACGTCCCCTAATGGGCTGTGTTATAGTGCGACCTAATACTAGTAATACTAGTTAATTGGCTCCACTATAGAGACCTAATACTAGTAAATTAGCACCATTACTGTAGCCTAATAATAGTAATACATGTTGTACCGACCCGTGTTTTGCGCAGAAGAAAAATATCCGAAATTGGAAAGAAAGTACTTAGGAAACCAAGCTAATAAATATTTTATTCTCGCGATTACATTTTTACAAACGTCTCAAAAAGTACTTAATTATTTTGAAATATAAGGAGGAAAACATGACTCGGAAATTCGCGATTAAAAACAGCGATTTTGATTCACGAGATTCGTTATGAGAAAACAGCTATTTAGATTCACCAAGATTAGCGATTAGAAACAGCGATTCAGATTCAACAAGATTCGTGATGAGAAACAGCGATTTAGATTCCCTAAGATTAGTCATGAGGAACAGTGATTTACAGTAGATTCACCAAGATTCGTGATAAGGAACAGCGATAAATTCAAGTACATAAATATTCGTAATGATCATAAGCAACGATTTAACTGCACAGAGATTCAGGATTCGTAAGAACGATTTACCTGCACGAAATTTCGAGATTAGGCACAGCGATTTAAATGCAAGAAGATGGATAGGGCAGGATAGGGATGCAAGGGATGGATAGGGATTCGTGGGCTCAGCTTAGGAAGCTGTCAGTGATTGGCTGATAAACTTTTATATCACATAACCAAGAGTAGTTAGGAACTAGTTAGGAGTTATTTCCTAAAAGTAGTGAGGAACTAGTAACTATTTTCGATGGTACGTACGTTCCTTGATCCCAGTATTGGTTACTGGACTTAGGCTAATGCAACGACGAAAACCTGCCTCGTTGTGAAGGATGCTGTGGCCACCATCCACTTCTTCGTCGCTATCTCATACGACAAGAAGGCTTACTAACATAACATAAAAGATTACAATTATGAGCAATACCTGTTCCCTGGGGTTGTTGGGGCTCTGGCCAGTGTTGCGGTCGTATCCTGCCCTCTTGAAGGGGATATAGCGACCGCCTTTACACTCTTTGTCGAACATCTCGTCGCATTGTTCGATGGGGATCTTGTGGAGCTCTATAGGACAGCCTGCCTCCGACGCCTGCAAGATCTCCGAGGACACAACTTGACCTGCACAATGAAAAAATCAAGCGTTACAAGCCGGGACAATTTTTAGAAATTTGATCAACTACTCAGCTTTGGAAAAAAAGGGCCGATTTTTGATACATTTTAGTTGAGTTTGAATTGTAAAAGATCCACAAACAATAATAAAAGTATTAATAAGAAATTTAGGAACTGACCAAAAAGTATTTTAATACCGTTCTTGAGAACACTTGTGTTAAAATTTCAGTATGTATGAACAAGAACAAGAAAATTATGAATAACCAATAATCAAATGCTCATAATTATGGAGACAAAATTTGCCTAAACCGATCGACAATCATCATACTGACACCCCCCAAACTGAGCTGCAGACCATCATACCAACAGACCCCGACTGAGCGGCAGACCATCATACCAACAGACCCCGACTGAGCGGCAGACCATCATACCAACAGACCCCGACTGAGCGGCAGACCATCATACCAACAGACCCCAACTGAGCGGCAGACCATCATACCAACAGACCCCAACTGAGCGGCAGACCATCATACCAACAGACCCCAACTGAGCGGCAGACCATCATACCAACAG
>NW_025935305.1:0-250014 GCF_000764305.2 Hyalella azteca | reverse complement strand
TAAGAATAATTCTAGTAAGAATAATTCCAGTAAGAATAATTCCAGTAAGAATAATTCTAGTAAGAATAATTCCAGTAAGAATAATTCCAGTAAGAATAATTCCAGTAAGAATAATTCTAGTAAGAATAATTCCAGTAAGAATAATTCCAGTAAGAATAATTCTAGTAAGAATAATTCTAGTGTATTGCATGACGCAGCGCATGCACTCATTTAATTGAAGTTCACGAGCGCGAAGAAAAGATGGCGGACTCATGCCATTAGAGAGCGAGGTTGAGATCGTTAAGAACGTTATAACTCATAACATTGTTCGTTTCAACACGAACTCTGACTTTCCAAGTGCCTTCAACACAATGAACTTTAACAACAAATCGAAAAAAAATACTTCAATTATTACCCATAGCATTTCGTTGAAAACCAATGGTTTTAATGATATAATTAAATAATTGGTTTAATGGTATAGTTAACTAATGAGTTTATTTGATGCTATGAAATACAACTTGATGTCCCTCAGCTTTATTTAAAATAGAGGTAGTGAAATGAATGAGTTTAGTGTTATAATTTAGCAATATACCGTGATTGCTGTACCAATACATTGAGTGTCCAAAACAAACTCTCGCCACACAGAAGCATCAGAACGAAACAAGTTATAGCAAATATAAGCGATAATAAAATGTATAAAAAAAATTTTTAAAGACCACGTTTTTCATGTGGACTCAAAAGTAGAAAATAATTTTTCGGCAGCTACTGATCTCTTGTTCCAACCCCTGCTTGTGAGTTCCTTTAGAGTTTATACGCCTGGAAACGTGCAACAAATTATTGATTATTGTATTGTTATCGGGAGCTGAGCTTCCCTAAATGTTTCAGAGCGCTAGCTAATGGGAAAGTTGGTGAAATATCGATTGCAAGATTTGATCATCACAGACACGAAAGCGAGCTAAGAAAAACGTGGTAAAAACGTGAGAGGCGCAAGTAATTGCAAGAAAATCCCTGTTACAAAGTTGAGGGGCAGTTTTGCATCAGGTCAATTCTGGTAATTCATGAATAAATTGTGCCTTTGCAGACTGGACATTCTTTTACTGAAAGAAGTTTACACTTTCAGAATTTCAATGCAGAATTTCAGCGTCTACGAAGCGGAATTTTTTACAAGAGACGATGAACGCCGGCATAAATCAAGTGAGATTTCGTGGAGATTTAACGTTCGAGTCGAGAAATCAAGAGATTTAGTATTCAAACATGGTGGAAACTTGAGCATGTTAACTGTGATGAGTTTGGGTGGCTTGAATATAAAACATGCCTTAAAGCAATAAAAAGCTTAAGGCAAATAAGAGCATCCAGTCCGACCTTCCTTCACATACTCCAGAAGTTTCATTAGTGCTTAAATGCTAATTACGAAATAATTGCGTTATGAAGCCGTAGATTTAGTCAGCTGATACATGTTAATTCAATTACCTCAAACGAAAAAGCGAACGAGTGGAGAAAAACGAATTTTTTAGAGGTTTAACGAAAAAAAAAACTTTTTTATTTCTACTTAATTTTTTAGTTTCTCTTGCAAAACTCGACCTCCAGTTTAACAAAGACATCGTTTAACTGCTAGCTAGAGATTCTTCCATAGAAATTCATTTCGCATAATTTGAGTGATGACGTGCAAAAAATCTCAATTACATCTAGTCAATATTCACTCGAAGACCTCAAGCAGTTATGCTGCATTATATTAGCAAGGTCATAAATAGAAATAGCAAGTATTAGCTTATACTTGTGAACGCACGCAAATCTTGCACGTTAATGCTAATAATAATATTTATCGTTTACCAAGGCATCCAGGAACTGGAGTGACCTCAGTAAGTTTCTCTTCAAACATGAAAGCGCAGTTTCTGTGTGAAGAACGCAGCTCACAATGCAGTTGACGCTGCTGCAGAGAAGGCTTATTGACTGAGCAAACTTCCGCGCCGTGCTCGGCCATCATCGTAACGTCGTGGCCATCGTAGATCGCTGTAAATCTTTACGGTGCAGCCGTGTTCTGTGTTACACATGAGTTACGATGAGGCCGCGAGTCCATTTTCTAGATTTATAATGACGCAGTCTACACAAATGACGATAACTGTCTCCATGATAATAACAAAAATATATATATCCCAACACTGGTGACAACGTCAGCTGCCACTACGCTCGTACAACTACGTAACTACAAACAAGAGTTGTCCACAGCGAGGAAATGATCATTGAACACTTGATCCGGGAGTAGGAGAACGTGTCCGACGCCTGCCGTGGTCGGGGCGGGTCAGTGCGAGGTGGCGGGACTTGGTCAGCAGCGCTGGCGGGTCAGTGCGAGGTGGCGGGACTTGATCAGCAGCGCTGGCGGGTCAGTGCGAGGTGGCGGGACTTGATCAGCAGCGCTGGCGGGTCAGTGCGAGGTGGCGGGACTTGATCAGAAATGACGGCGGACGCGTGGCTGTTGCATGCCAAGGCCTGTAGTTTTACGGGGCATTCGCACCTCCGCACTACCACCCTTTTGCCACACGGTTAATGTACGAACCATACGGTTAAGTGGTAACACACGCGCCACAAGATTAATGGGCCACACACGCGCCACAAAGCTAATGGTCCATACACACGCCAAAGCTATTGAGTGAAATCTCAAATAGTGTCAGAAGAGTTTGTTTTGTCACTCCGCAGTTGAGAATGTTTCGTTAACTCTGGCTATAAGGGAGCTGATTGCGCAACGATTTGCATATGCATTTTAAAACGTTGCCTAAAACACGAGTTCCTTTCAGGAATTATTCCTCTTACAAAATTTGACCGGTAACTTAAGAAAAGGTTCGTTCACGTATAACATATCAACGTGCGCGTGGCTGCGAAATGTTAGATATATGTTAGATGCCTCGTCTATATGCGTATTCATATTCGTCGTTTTCTACTGATAATCGATTTCGGTTAACTATACGTGTTATTCGAGTTTTAGATAACAGAGTTAATTGTTTTATTACTGATTTTAAAGATATCTTGCACACAGTAACTTTTCGATATTTTCGTTCGTCAAATAAGAAAATATTTCAGACGTAAATGAGGATCGAACTTAAACGACCGTGGCACGGTTAGATCATATGATACAAAAATATCGTGAACGTTCCAATACTCTCCTTTTCAACAAGGCAACCCTCAACTTGATAGTTTTAAAGGACAAAACATGATTGATAAGAAGTATTTGAATATTTTTAGTCACACCAAGAGCATGAATAACTTTAATAATTCAGTTATGTTAGGGATTCTAATCACAATCCAGAAAATTGGAATTCTAATCACAATGCATAAAATTCCATCCACCGAAGAAGCATGACGCGACATGCCCTAAAGGAACATGGTGACTAACAGGAACGAGTGAGGCGATCAGAAAACTCAGGACGACACAAAAAAGTTGCTTAGACGAGAATATCGAGGAAGCGAGGAAGAGTGCGAGTGACGTCACTGCAGTCCCTCACTTCCAGGTATATAGGCCAGCTTTTGATCTTAAAAGCGAAAGCGAGTTCATTGAGAGCCTGCAACTTGCGCCTCACGTCTTCGTGTTTAGACAACAGCCACGGTAGCGGAGGGAGGCTACAGCTAAATCAAAATAAAAGAAGCTGGATCAAAATAAAACAGCAAAATTAATTTTTTGAATGGCAGCAGAATCAAAATAAAAGATTCTGCTTGAAAAATTGTACAGGCCACATCAGGCCTATATATACTCTTTAGCGCCGACATCACTATGTTAGACAAAAAACTATATATATGGTTTCATGAGACGAATTTGATAGAATCGAGTTGAATTGTATGAATTTAAGTTCTTCAGTATATATGAAAGTTTTTCGTTCAGCTTAGCAACATGAAAATGATTTATTTTCCATGCTTAGAGTCGTAGTAGATTATTTTTAGCGATTTCAGCATTTAACAGCAACAATTTCCTACGTAAAGTGACTTCCACGCGCCACAAGATTAGTGGGCGGCATTTTCCATCGAAGCAACTTTTCATAACATGAAGACGCTCAAGATACATAGCGTTTAAGCCACGTGTCAAATCCTTAATATTGCAGCACCAATTAAAATAACACGACATACAATTGTCCTTGAGCCAGCTAGTGACGACCTTGAAGATAGAACTATGATTTTCATTCAACAATTTTCAGCACAACGCAATAGATAATGAATTTTTTTTAGAGGATGATAGTCAATTACACAATGCGGGAGGCTGTATATATTATATCAGATATCATTTGTTAATTTCATACTTTGCTGGCAACGTAACACGGCGTGGCATGCGCGGAAGTCGGGCGCGGCGATGGCATCAGGAAGGCCTGGGGTTAACAACGCGAGCAGTTAATGCTACGATGAACATGCAGGTCTAACCTCAGGGGTTCATAAATAATATAATATCTCGGAACACATTTGCAAGTCATTGTGCGCGACGGTAAATCTTACGGAGAAAAAGGCGAACTACGGTAATTGAATTAGACGAGCAAAAAGTGGTCAGAATATTAAGAATGACAGTAGATAGAATACAATAACTAGACGTAGAAAAGCAAACAAATTGACAGAAGAACGCGAACAGAAAACAAATTAAAAGTGATGG
Organism: Hyalella azteca; assembly: GCF_000764305.2. Classification (NCBI taxonomy): domain Eukaryota; kingdom Metazoa; phylum Arthropoda; class Malacostraca; order Amphipoda; family Hyalellidae; genus Hyalella; species Hyalella azteca. Next base: position 245,411 of record NW_025935305.1, on the reverse strand, counting down.
CAGGCGAAATATAGACACAAATTGAAAGCTGGGAAAATAGACAGAGGAACAAACAACAGCGATCTACAAAGTAGACGAACAAACAGCAGCGATCTACAAGCCCTACTAAATTAATTCAAAACTAGCCATCATGTTCCATCATGAATTCATGGGAAGGTTTATTTTATAAATCAAATACACATAAATCTGTATTTATTACACATCGAATAACTGAAACATTAGAAACGAGAAAATCTTTCTCGTTTCCAGTGTGCAGCCCGGAGACTAGAGCCAGAATGAGACAAGGACCTTGAGAGGAGAGGGGAGGGCGTGGCTGATCCTCCCAACACGTGAATAAGCTGGCGACATTCCGCACCGCATGAGAGACGCCTGCACAATCTGGACTGCATGCTGATAATACAGTCCCGTACAGTCTAAAGTCCATAACACAGTCCCGTACAGTCTTAATTCCATAATAATACAGTCCCGTACAGTCTCAAATCCTGCAGCTACACTGCAGCAGTAAGCGATGCAGGCATCAGTTGAAGAGTCCGATTTTTGAAGCACGCTCTCGAGTGCACGTAACGGCCTAAGGACACGCAGCGGCTTTAGTACACGAAACAGCCTAAGTACACGAAACAGCCTAAGTAGCGGCCAAATTCTTGTCCGTGACTGGTAGGTTTACCTCGAAAAGCTTTCAGTGATTGTCAGACAGAGTTGCGAGCTCGTAACTATTCTTGACGCCGCACAGAGCTGCAGTGCAGGTATAAGTACTCAGCAATTAAGCTCGCCTCACTCATTAACTCAACAACAGCTGCACTTCAGTTACTAGGGAAGGCCGACTTTGTAGAAATCTGCACCACGCTCACCACGAGTTTGTGCAAGAAGTATTCAATTAGAATATATAAGTTACGTTAACTCATTAGTCATATATAAACCTTTCAGAAATGGTGCTCACCGATCTCCTGACAACGAAAGAACACGTAATGAATGCAGTTAATGGATATAAATACAGAGAGCGGACAGTATATAGCCCCTCTGTACACGTAAAATGGCGGAGCTCCCATACAAGACTTTATATGCACCTATTAATGCTGAGAGATCATAATAATTTGTGCACGAGAAGAAGGCAATCAATTAATTGGCAGTGGCCGTCTGATGAATTTATAAAATTATACGAAAAAAATTGCAGTACTCTCTTATGATAAAATCGTTCACTAGGAAGAAACATAAAGTAAAACATGATGCTGAAAATGCATCTTAAGTCTAAATTCTATAAAATGCATCATTTTCACAACCCCATAGTTATTGTATTTAAAGCAATTTAAGGAATATAATTAAAATTTTACGAGAGGCAATTCACACGACGAGGCTGTTCTCTTGCGCTGCAGCCAAGAAGAATAATATATGGGGATATAAAAGTATAACTATGCAGCGGCAACTCATTAGAAAGCAAAGCTATGCATTGGAGCTCCACGTAGCAGAACAAGGTGAAGGTTATTCCTCCACAGTGAGCTCATAGAGAATAATTATATAGCGACCCAAGAAGGCCACGTATGAAGGCTGGACTTCTTACGGCAAGAAGGAAGGGAGTCGTTAAGAGGAGGTGAAGGAAGCCGACTAATTTCATCATCGTCATCATTGTTGAGGATTCTCCCTACATCAATTTTAAAAGATTCTATCGAGTGAGGTGAAAATGCTGATTTTTCATTATCATTTAAGCATCAAAGCCTGGAAAAAACCTATTGAACCGTAGTAATATTTTCTGCAAAAATTTCATCCTATTTGCAAAAGAACCAATTTTCGTACAACATCATCATTACCGGGACATCATTGCGTGCGAGGTAATACATGATCTCAGCCCTGACAGCTGGAGACCAGCCTAAATCTGTACGATCTCATTAAACTTTACTGATAATATTACCGTACGAACAATATTAGCGTCGTGCAGGTGGGTATACGGCAGCTCAGGAAGCAACCTGTTTAAATTTAACCCAGAATAATAAAGAGAACGGCACTTTCCAATAGAGAAGCCTTGCGGCAACAATAAGCAATATATCGTGATGTAAATTATTATTAGCGAGTGTAACAATGCTTATAGATATCATAAGAATTATCAAACAAGAAAAAACGGTAAAAAGCCGATTTTTCAAGTTATTATTAAAATTTGTGAAATATGTTACTCGATTTACCACGAATTGCACTAAGTAAGCAAAAACTAATATACACTCGGAGTCTTCTAACTATTGCTCGATTCGAAGGCGATTTGAACGTTTCTTTCAAATTCGATGTTGATGTTAATTCTCAGTGAAAGTAATTTGGCAGTACATGGAAAAGCATCAAACAAGTGTCTTAACTTCATTATAATACCCAAATACAGAACAAAAATATAATGTTAAAGCTCAGATCCCAACGATTTCCGATGTTAAATTCAATTAATGAATCAAACGTCTCGGCAAACCCAAGTGAATTTATGAATATGAGCAAGCTTTCAACTGGGCTCAGTTCCGAAACAGTATCCATCGCATCAAAATTTTTATGTTCATATTAACGAACAAGCGGTAAGCGTGGTTAGATCCGGCAAAGGTGATTTGCATGTAAATCTGCGTGCAAGAGACAACTAACTGAGCATCGCAATGCGCAACTTGAGCGGAGCGAGCAGCCATGCATGGACCTGACACACGAGGTGTTTCCTACAAACGAACAATAGACTATGCTTTCTGTAGGCATTTGGGTGCACTTGAAAACAGGCGCGAGAGAAAGACGTCTTACTTACGTGGAATCAACGTTTAATCAACGACATTTAAACGTCTCATGCCTGGAGGGTCAGCACCGCGTCGTGAATTCTACGCGTAGGTTTGCAAATGCACTTGGACAGAGTCGGACTATTAGAGTTCGTTGCTAACTGCTTATAAATTGGTCAAGACATGTTAAGGCTTGAAATGGATATTGGTCAATACAAAAGTTTGTATTTGATTTATGGAGTTCGCTCTCATTTTACTAGGAAGACTACAAATATCAGAGAAAAGTTATAAAGCGATTGAATGAAGACTCGTAACCTATGAAGAAAAGTCTCGGCAAGTTAGAAAAAGGTTAAAATCAAACATGATGAAATGCGAGATAATAAAAGACAAGATATTTACGAAGACTTGCACGTTCGTAGGACTCTTTGTGTAAGGAACCATGCACGCTATAGAACGCAAGTATGCATGAATATGCAAGCAGCAGATCTTGTAGGACATGCCCAGTCAAATTATGCACTTTACTGAGACCGAGATCGCGCAACATGCGAGGTGCAAGCTTCAAGAGATGTTAAGAGACTTGCTGGAGACTTGTGATCGTTCAAAGATATCAACAACATGAAGTTTGAACATCCAACCCTGTCAGACACTAAATTCTTTGGCAAAGAAATCTACCGGATTATATTTAAGCTTGAAAGTCGCGATTGTCAAGCTTCCTGTTTGTTCAAGCTTTGTCTGTGCTTATTTTAACCGTTGCCGATGTTATTCGTATATTAAGCCCCGAAATTTACGAACAAAGAGTAAAATTTCGAAATTTCGCCCGAAACTGTCATAAACTGTGGCCATTATTATGTCTCGGAGTTGATTAATAATTGGGACCATAATTTTATCTCGGAGTTGAGTAATAAATTGAGACAATAATTTTATCTCGGAGTTGAGTAATAAATTGAGACAATAATTTTATCTCGGAGTTGAGTAATAAATTGGGACCATAATTTTGTCTCGGAATTGAGTTATAAATTGGGACCATAACTTTATCTCGAAATGAATTTATAAATTGTAACCACGCGAACCCTAACCCTATAATTGCAGGCGGTTAGAACTGGCCAGTTATAGTAGCTATCATAACTGACCTCGCGCCGACACACCTTATGAGAGTTTTGAGACGCCCTTCCACTGGCCTTCAAATTTGCTTTCATTTACGAGATGGGCATTAACGATGTAAATTTACGTATTGTAAAAACTAGAATGATAAAAACTTACTAAATTGATTTTCAGTAGATGCTGGACAAAAGTAATTTTTAAATTTCATCCCCAACATTAACTGGCTCATCTCGATATGTATCGTAAAAAGATGTAAATTCCATGATATTGCAAAGTTCTTACTTGGTTCAGGACGGCGTCGTCACGATATCGTGATGCATTTATACCTAAATTAAAAAATTATCATGATTTTTATCGCAAATCAGACAAAAAGTTTGAAGATCGTCTGATATAAAAAATATAACTCGGTACTCACAGCAGTGAGTGACAGGGAGCGCATTTTCTCGACGAAAACTTGAGGTCACGGACGAACGGACGGACAGACAGACGGACATGGCGAGCACAATAGTGCATTTTTTCCATAAATGAGAAAATGCGCTAAGAACGTAACGCAGATGGCTGGCAGTCACTGTCAGTTTGTCGACTTTTCTCGACGGACCAAACGAGTTCAACACATTATCAAAGATTGTAGGTTTAAGAACATAGCCCGCAATTCTCTTGATGCACTACGTCCAGAAAAGGCAATAAATTTGATTGGGCTTGCAGCAGCTATTACTCTCACGTCACCAGCATGACCACAGCATCAGCTTCTTCAATAGACTGACGTCTGAAAATTTACAGTTCCCGCAAATGAACGCTTGGGGTCCAGTTCCACCATCAATCTATGGAGCTCTAAAATCTCATCGGTGATCAAATTTCTGGCAGGAGCAAGAAAAATAAAAGATTTCGGACGACCATAGTAGGCGATTCGAGTAAAGAAAAAGTAAAGGTCAAATAATTCATGAGAAGTGAAACAAAATGTAAGCCAAGCGATGAATGGGGAACGTTAATTAATAATAAATTATTAAGTTGAAATGCAAGCCAGGCGATAAATTGGGAACGTCAATAATTATTAAATTAAAATGCAACCAGCCCATAAATTAGGAACGTTAATTATTCTTACAATATCGGCGGAGCTGGGGGGTCTGGCATTTACAGAACTTAAAGTAAAGCTTCGGGAATATCAAACCACAGCAGTTGAGAACCAGAGAAAATTCCACGGAGTTCTAAGTTTGAGAGGCTCGGAATAATTATTGAAAGTTGAACCAGACGATAAGTTCCCCTGACGTTTGAAAACTTTATGAGCCCCGTAACTCAGCGACCAGATGAAAACTCATGAATTTTACGAGGTCTCGTGAATGCCACGAGTAATAAGTCGGTCCAACAAGCACAGGACTTAAATAGTTAGTTAGAGATAAGAAGTGACCGCTTAAAACAAATCTGAGCAGGCCAGCTGCCCCATTTATAATAAGAAGGAAACTTTTTTCCTTTAGAACTCATCGCCTTGAGTCAAAAACTTAATTAGCTTGGAATACTTTAGCAGTTATAAGTTGCACGGGCTCAGTATGTGATTATTATTTAATTATTAGCCGCATCTCGAATACATTTTATGGGGAAACGAACGAGCTTCCTTTGCCCTAGCAATAATTAAGTGAAAGGATTACCTACTGAACTTTTTAGGTTTCAAACCCCATTCAGAGCCCAACAGATCATATCTACACCGAGCACTAAATATTGCAACAAGAAGTTCGGATTAGTTTAGTAGCGCTTGTGATAAAGTGAAACTATTAGAAATTGTGTTGTACCAAGACTTTCTCACTCAATACTCAAACATATTTCCATGCTGAGAATTAAATGCAACACATACAAGCACTCATAACCTCCCGGAAAGTCCGAACAAGTTCGAAAAGATCGTGTGGCCCAGTAGGGCCCCATCGTGTGGGCCAGGCAGGACTCATCGTGTAGGCCACACGGGCTTCGTTTAAGCGCAGAAATTGAATGGCCGCAGCCAAGTTCCTTTGACGACTTCAAGCACAAATTTCATGAGGTTTGCCGCCACGAGAATTTAGAAAGAAATTCAAAAGAAGGCTTTACGACGCATTGTTCGTGAGGGCGGGGGTGGTCTAGTTGGGTGCCCGTGCCATTTCTGAGTCATACAATTCCCGAAATTTCTCATCCGCACCGTATGTCTCACTATAGATATGTTGAATATGATAGTGATTTTCTCAATATTTGAACGATAAATAGAAATAGGCTTTGTTTCCATAGCCACTTATAGTTGCAGAAAATTACAGTCAACGATGTTACATGCTATGATACTACGCCCCGGAATAATCAAAATAGCGGGAGCCTATACATGGAAATCGACGCTGATCTCTACCAGGAGTGACAAATACTACTACGAGCGACTTCCAAATGAATTTATTTCAGAGCACAGAAATTTGCATAAATTACGTTGAAAATATTAAGAGAGTCTGAAAACGATTTTATGTCAACTGAATAATACTACAGACTAACGCTAACTAGCGGCAAATATACGAAAAAGAGCGTCGTTTAATTTTCGTCGACTCCCAATTATTACCGTCTACTTCGGAGATGCGACTTGTCAACATTTTTCGACAGCATGCACGTGAATAAGTTTATTTAGTTCAAGTACGGACTTCCGAGGTACCGCTGTCGCACAATCATTAGTTAATTATAGAGTATTTCATTATTATATAATTAATTAGTTAATTATAGAGTATTTCATTATTATATAACTAGATATTTATAGAGTATTTTAAAGATGACCACTCATGCTAGTTAGCAAGGAGAAAATCCATTTATTTTTTTCTTACACTCATAAAAAACGGAGTTGAAGTAACAAAATCTTGGTAATTCAATAGATAAGTCCTTAAAACGAAACTTCAACTAAAATTGCAAAGATGATAAGATTATTTCAAACGCTTACAATACAATCTTCGCAGAAGGGGTTTCTCTGCAGGAACTCAACTGTGTTTCAAAATATTCCCCAGTAAAAACCAGCTGAAAACATCTCAGTAACCTATCGCACGAACGAAGTTAAGTGAGACTATGAAGCCTGCAGGGCCAGACTGCAAAAGATTATACATGCATGAACCTGAGACTTGATCGAGCTTTTGAGACCCGAGATAGCGAAGCCCCGGCGCTCGACGCTATATCCGCCACAACCTGATTGGCTTGCGTAGCTATGTTGACCGTGAACGCTAAACCTTATTTCAAAATGTCTAATAATGTATCATCAATTCCAACAATCGAGTTCTGACAATTAAAATCCTAAAATGGGTACTAGTTTGTGCATAAAAAGTTACGAGTAGAGCCGACATCCCAAGTATAAAGAATTTGATTCAGCTAGTAAATGGTGTAATGGATTGCGTTGAAACAGAGGCATAATCTATAGCGTTTAATATACCAACAATCACGCGAGTCTCATTACCATCATTAGTGAGGCATGCCATCAGAGGAGACGCGGTCGTTAAGTTGCATTGCGTTGCAACGCACGTGTCGGCCACGACGTGCCGCCACCACTTGTTCTCCAGACTTCTTTTCATCTCCAGATCCATTCACAGGATCTGGAGATGAGAAGAACCCGAGCGCCTCAAAATATCACGCATGAAGAATCAGAAACTTCGTACATGAAAAGCCGTGCCCGTTTAGGCCGCGCACGACCGTATCGTGTTCGTTAACAAAACAGCCGTGATTAAAGCCGACTAAGAATAATCGCAAGATGATCCAAGCTCAGTGATGGCTTCTCTTAGCACGACTCGAGCCGTCCATTGAGGCGCCATGTGGTGAACAGAATACCGACCCTTGCTCGTCTCCCGCAACGATCAATCAACGTATTTCCGATCAATGGCAGGGTATGATCTTAAAAAACTGTAGGTCGAACTAATGATTAATGGTCCGGCAAAATGAATGGTAAAATCGATTTAAGAAATGGTAAAATTTAGGTTGGACTTACATAAATGATTGCGCAAGTCCAAATAATGAAAAAAATATGAAATGGGAAATGGAAAATCCTAAAAGGTGAAAGTTTTACCCTTTTTCCTGACAAGACAATGCGCTAGAATGATTCAAACCATTAGTCACCACATGCTAAAATAATATATTAAAATATCACGATTAATTCTACTACTGTGGACTACTTTAAGTAGATGTATTTCTTGGAATAATCTTCATGAGCGTCTATCCCGGTTTTGTAAGCTTCCCAGGATGTATTTACACCGCATGCCACATGCACTTGGGATTACATCACACTCTAGTCCTCAAAGTGTTAAGATAAAATTGAGTAAGACTGATTATATCAATGGTAGAAATACATTTTATGTACTAATTTCCGTTCAATGAATAAATAAAATAGTTTTCATCTAAAGTTCATAAAAGAATGCGGCAATGACACGATGCAGAACATATACAAACCAAATTTCCTATTTTGATTTAGCTCCGTCACAAAATTTAGGTCGAAGTTTATTTAAGATGAACATCATAATAGATTTGGATTCTCATGACGAAATTCACGACACAAAAGAACGTAATTACGCAACTCACAGCTCGGGGGGTCTGTGAAGGTTGTTAGAACAGAGATTTTACAGAGATTAAGTACAATCTCTTCAACGGATCATGCAGCCTGCCTTATTGAGTTAATAGCAATAAATAAAATATTTGATATATGAAAACTACATTTCATTGAGCGGAATTTCTGTAGATGAGAAGGCTTAGCCTTTAAGCAAACACCTATAACGCGCCATGCATACTGGAACATGTTGGTCGGTAACTTTAGTTACCAGACGACAACTTTAGGCGCCAGGTAGCAAATTTAGGTACCAGACGGCAACTTTAGTTACAGGATGACAACTTTAGTTACCAGACGGTAACTTCACTTACCAGACGGAAACTTCAGTCACAAGACGGTAACTTAAGTTACACGACTGCCACTTTACTTGTCGTGCATCATCTCGAGTTATCAGGCAGTAACTTTAGCTACCAGAACTTAGGTACAGCATTGACGGCAGTGGAAGTAACCGTAAATAAAAGCTTAAGAAGTCAATACACTCACCGAAGAAGGCCAGCATGGCAGTTCTGTTCCTGGCAGAAGGCAGGCCGTCGCTACCCTTCATGAAGGCCTGCGACAAGACGCGAGGAGAAGGCCGGTCTTGCCCAGCCATCATGTATACGCCGTCAGCGTAACTCGCTGGCGTCTTGCGCGTCAGCACCGACTCTGCGTGGCGTAAACGATACATCCATGATTAGTCTTGGATCCATGCTAGTTTATATAGAGATTTTAAAACTCATTGACACTATTACTGTACCTCTTATCAGAAAGCTTGAGAGATTAAACTCAAAAGAAGTTCTCAATAAAACTGGCATTATTTTTAACCAAACATGTTATATAGAGATATAGATACACATTTTAGATCACATACACACATTAAATATTCATTTGTTCCACACAACGTTACTAATGACACGTTAGCTATGGTGGAGTAATTTAGTTTTCCGTCGTTCGTAGATAAACAGTATCGCGATGATAACGAACTTCCAATTTTCTCAAATTTGAGTTAAAAATAAGTACAGAAGAAATGATTAGTGAACAATTAGAATTCTAACGAATATCATAACTACTCACAACTATCATGTATAGTGTATCGCAATTAGGACACGTACGCACTATTCTCTCATAAATTCATGCAGTTGCTACATAATTTAAAACGTGTAAAATGGATAATAAAATCGTATAAAGTTCTCTTATATGAGATTAAGGTTTGATGTAGAGGCGCTAGCGGTGGAGCGGGACACAGCCGAACAACTGCGTGACCAGGAAGTTCAGACGCCTGGAACTGACCGTTCATCCCGTCACTGATGGTCCATACGACGTAAACAACGCGCCGCTGCAGACAGCATTTATGTTTATTGTGACGCACTCGGCATGATAAACGGGACTCTAAGTACAAATACGGTTCAGTGATGGAATGCCACTGAACGATTACTGCACAAATTACACTAAAAAATTCAGAATTTCGAGCTGAATTTACGAGTAGTTTTATTATCACCTCTTATTTTATCTACTCATTTTTCATTATATGGAATGAATTCTCGCGACTGATGCACTCGGAGGCGCTGGTGCAGATCGGGCCGTGCCTAATTCGACAACTGCGATACGCATTCATGGAAAATCTTGGACACGTTATCGGCGTCCAAGTCCTGGCCGATGATTACCCGAACATTATTCTGCTGTTGGGCCGCAGGAAAATAGAAGATATATAGAAAAAAGATAAATGGAAACTGCAGATCATGCAAGATGAAGAGATCACAAGGAAGAATGTCCAGTTCCTGCTTGAGAGCAAACATGACTTGCGGTATTAGCGAATCAAAAATAAAAGTCAAGGTGAAGAGTATTACTGACAGTTCAATTTCATAGGCATGGTCTTTGCAAATCACCACGCCACTTGCATGACATGGTATGGAGTGTGATACGTTATATTAAAAAAAATAAATAAATGAAACTCTCCTTTACACATTTACACTGCAACATAATTGTTTTTATTTCGCAAATAAAAATACTTTCGCATATGAATACAGTTAATAAGCGATAGATTTTAATGGAGTTACTCACGTCATTCATTTGAAAAATCTTCAAAATTCATCGGTACGCCCTAACTCAGGTTTTGGTTATCAAACCACCAAGATAGCTTCATAAAAAATAGATTAACACACGGAATAACTGCGTAAATCGTCTTCCAAAATATTTTGTCATCAATAGGATATTCAATGTGAATCTGCTATTATAAGGATGATTATCAGGATGGATACCCATCTATGAAAAGGACATTTAAGTGGAATACCCTATGCAGAATATGTACGGTATCCAATATGGATGGTAGTCACCACTTCGTCCTGAGGCTATTAGTCTGCCCATGCCAGGTTAACCTCCGTGACTCACCTTCCGGATAAAGTAACCCTCTAAAGTAACCCTCTAAATAAACCTTCTAAAGTAACCCTTTAAAGTAACCGTCAAATGTAATCCTCAATAACCCTTCTCGTGCACCGCGGCTGCCGATATAACGCGCAGAAGAAACCCATTCAGGAAGACGTTCAGGGAAAAAATTCACTTTTGCGAGTGCAGTTGCCTTGAAGAATGCAAACCGTTATCCAAGGCTAAAAAAATACAATCATTCGGAATCAAGATTCAAGAAATGAGTAAACTTAGAAAATATTGGGAAACTCTTTCCATGCGGATAGATGCTAAAAATTATCCAGTCTTCTTCGTAAGAAGTTTTTCCTGCGCAAAGTCTGGAAAAAAATCAAGTATTGAGGCTCACATGATTATAATTTGCTGATATTTCTTCGACTTGCGGTAGCCTGGAACAGTCATTGGGCCAGAGACTGGAACAGTCATTGGGACCAGAGACTGGAACAGTCATTGGGACCAGAGACTGGAACAGTCATTGGGACCTGAGACTGGAACAGTCATTGGGACCTGAAACTGGAACAATCATTGGGCCAGAGACTGGAACAGTCATTGGGACCTGAGACTGGAGCAGTCATTGGGACCTGAGACTGGAACAGTCGTTGGGACCTGAGGCTGGAGCAGTCATTGGGATCTGAGACTGGAACAGTCACTGGGACCTAAGACCGGAACAATCATTGGGACCTGAGACTGGAACAGTCATTGGGACCTGAGACTGGAGCAGTCATCGAGACCCTATACTGGAACAGTTATTGAGACCCTATACTGGAACAGTTATTGAGACCCTATACTGGAACAGTTATTGAGACCCGATACTACTGGAACAGTCATCGAGACCCTATACTGGAACAATCATTGTGACCTGAGACTGTTATCACAGTTCTATTACTGAGGAGCTTGCATGCATGAGGTCCTAGGACAAGCAACAGATTACGTCCAGCTGGCCATCAGAGGCCGGATGCGGGTAATCGAAGGTCGCTACACGGCAACGCTTGTGTTAGACGGAGATATTAAGTGCTACCTGACTAATAACATTATTAGTTCTACTTGAACTTGAGGAGGAGGATTCGTTGACTAAGTTTGTCAGGGATAAGTATAAGACACTTCTCCCTATAGAACTTATTTGGATACGGGGTGGTAATACATGAGTGATACAATACAGGTATAGGCTAAGACGTCGACCGTTAGATCGGAGAAACTCCAACGAGTGTTACATCGCGGCGTGCTAGTTAGTTTCTGGGGGGCCTTATTAAGATGCCCAGCCCTTTTATAGACTTATGACTTCCGTCCCCAAGTTCTTGTCCTCGTGTCACATATGCAGTAAAATCTGTCGACTCAGCGTCTTAGGCAAGCTCTCAGTGTCGCAGTGGACTCAGAGGTAACTAGAACTGCTGGTGAATACATGAGGATTTGTATCCACAAACTACTCGTGGACACTTGGCCCAAACGCGAATCTGGGGCCAACCACTGCATGTTAAGGGGACCGACTACCCTAAAATTTTCAATTTTGGCGTTTTCCGGTTTTTGTGCTCATCTGAAAGCTGGAATTCTGCTCTTTCCAATGGTACCACTGCCATCGCTGTACGCCAATATTTACGTTCATGACGTCTCTCTAAAGGGAAGCGGGTGGGAGAGTTCTTTAACTAATTAGATACAAAGTAATTGGCTGCTGAAATCTTTGAATATAGTTTCTACTTGAGTTGTGCTGCAGTTACATGCTTAGTCTCATCTTAAAGCTGACATTCTCAGCTTTCCAACGATACTACTGCGATCCATGTACGGCAATATTGATGCACACAGCCGGGCTTTAACGGGGGGCGGGGGTGGAGTTCCTTCAGTAAATAGACCTAAGAAAATTACAGCGGCAAGACTACATATATTGGTGTATCTGGCATCTGAGCTCAGTCACCCTCCTAACTTTGTACGGAGAGGTGCGCTACAAGTTGCTGCTTTAGGTCGATAGATATGGTCTTTACGAATCGAATGATATGTGTCTGGATGTTGTAGGACGATATTTGTAGGAGGAGATAGATTTTCTATAGTACCCGTTTTTGTCCGTTTTCTATGAATATCACGTTTTCTATCAATTTTTTTCGAAAAATTCATATGGGCAAAATGTTCTTATTACAACACTTCTCTTTAACTTCACTTCTTGTTTGTCTGTCTGTCTGCTACAAATCTTGTAATCAAAATTTAATACACTTCTACTTATCCTATTGATCTGAAATTTTGCACACTTGTTTAAAGTTGGAGACAATGCATGAATCAAATGTCAAAATAAATGATTTATAGAATTAATTTTTTTTTTAAATATTAAAAAAATTGAAAAAATAATTTTGTCAGCTACAAATCTTATAACTGATATTTGACACACTTTTACCTGTCTAATTGATCTGAAATTTTGCACACTTGTGTGAAGTCAGAGGCAATGCATGAATCAATTAACAGAATAAATAATTTTGAAAAAATTTTATATATTAAAAAATGTATATACATATACCGGTATTAAAAAATTGAAAAATAATTTTTTTTAATTTTCGAAAATTAGATGAGAAATTCATTGTACATCTGTAAGATTGGAGATACCGTACTGGATTCTTTGGAAGTGTTGTCTTTAAAAAGTAATTTTTAAATGTATATTTTTTTACATTTTACGTATGTATGTGAAGTTTCATGATGATCGGATAATAACTGTAGAAGTTTTTCCGGAGGGTAGTCGGTCCCCTTAACGGTGGTTGATAAATGGCCACCGTAATGACGGTTAAGACTTTTATTTGGGAACATTTTCACCCAAAACGAAGAACGCAACAACTCGATGATATATGGAAAATTTTTGTGAAAGTTTTCATCAGGCATAACTAATGTAGGTGGCGACATTTTTGAGAGGGCTAGACAGGAGAGGATAAAAATTTTAGGTTATACTCAGAAAAATGAGCGAGACTTTTATCAAGTAACTGTGCACTTTTTATTCTTGTGTTCGTCATCCTGACTTAGTTTGGCTACTTAAAAAGCGTATCAGTGCTACGTCCGTTCTCTAACTGCCAGTGTTTGGGTGAGGAAGTACATCACTACTTGGACAATGTGACCAATTCATTCTTCCGGGTGTATGTTGTTTTTAGGACCCAGAAATCTGGGCAGCCACTATGTTAATGCGAATTAGAATAAAATTAATTTTGACTGAGCCTGTTAACTGAAAAGTTATTGATCCATCTAACGAAATGAATTAAAATAGATAAGATGTTCATCTAAACGCTTTGTATAACACCAGTATAATGCGATTTGAATGACTTACAAGCATAGGAAAAATCATTAATATTAGTTGCTGATTATTCCCCTTCCTGTTTTATGCTCACTTACTGATTATATATAAACTCTAGGCACAATAGCGCCAGCATGCAGACACATGACGTACAATACATATACATGACGTACAATACATATCCATGACATACAATACATACTATACATGACGTACAATACATATACATGACGTACAGTTTGATTGAAGACTAGAGCATGGTTTTTATTAATAATCTTCTTCGCTTTTCAATGAGCCGAACCAAATTTCTTGCTGGCGATAGCTGAGGCCCTCATTATCAAGAGCGAGTCTCCAGCTATCAACCTCCAAACTACAGGATTCGTCAGGACGCTGAAATTATTTTCAGAGTAATTTTAAGCTAATATTTTAAATTGTATCCACTATACCATTAATATGTACTACTGTCATTTCCAAAATTCAATTTCAAGTGTTGTAAAACCTTTACCAGCTTGATAATGAAAATTGTATTTTCGAAACGTCGCAACCTATTAAAATGTCTTTTGGAAACCTGCTTTTTGATCTCAAGGCGCTAGCAAGAAATTTGGTTCGACTCATTGAAAAGACGAACTAGAAGATTATAAATAAAAAACATGCTCAGGTCTTCAATCAAACTTGCATAAAAGAAAAGCTTCTGCCGAACTACACCAATGACGTACAATATATATACATGAAGTACAATACACATACATGACGTACAACACACATACATGACGTACAATACACATACATGACGTACAATACATGTACAATACATTGGACACTGACCTGTCGAGCCCCAGTCAGGATGTGCCAAGTTGTTGTACCAGCCATCGTAGCGCTGCTTCTCTATGTAGCTCGATGGCACGTCTGCAACATAACAATAAGCATTAAAATAACCATTCAACTTCTGCAAGAATAAACCTGGCAAATTGTTGGGACGTTACGTAACCTTGAGTAAAAAAAAGTGAATAGATGGCGAGTCAATATAGATTATAAATTTTGTTATATAGTTCTAACAACGAAAGTTGTTAGAACTATGCTTATAACTAAGTTCTTAGCATATATATTGTTATATAGTTCTAAGAACGAAAAATGAATTAAGGAGAGCGAAATGATAATTTAATATAATGTATGACATGTACTAATTATTTGAAGCGCATCTCAATATTAATAGAAAATTTTCCTAATAATTAATATTTCAATATCTAAATACACCATATATATGCACAAATTATTGAATATTTTTTTCTCTAGAGCAAAATGATTCTTTTGAATTCGAACAATATGAATTGGAATAATGATGATATATTTCGCGACATGATGAAATTAATCAGTAATGTCATGAATAAATGAATGAAATTAGTTGCATTAATGATGTGTCTGTAAATAATGTCTTCAATTTACATAGGTTACTTCAAAAACGGTTCGGTTATATTCATAATGGTGAAATATATCAATTCAATCAATCATCAGGTAAAATATACCAATTAGTCAGACGTTATATGCAGGACATAGCTAAAAAGAAATGATCACGAGCGTGCGTTAGTAGGTAATTAAATGGTAGCTGATAAAGACTTCAAAGCAGTTCATATTGTAAGTAATTAAATGGTAGCTGATGAAGCGTTCAAAGCAGTTCATATTGTAAGTAATTAAATGGTAGCTGATAAAGACTTCAAAGCAGTTCATATTGTAAGTAATTAAATGGTAGCTGATAGAGCGTTCAGAGCAGTTCATATTGGTAAGTAATTAAATGACAGCTGAAAATTAAAAAAAAAGTTAATTGAAGCAGTTCTGTTCAATATCAAATGGAAGCATTCGCCAATTAATTCATATACTAAATAACTCAGTAAATTAATTTAATGTTCGTTGGAAGACACATCACTTACAAACATGCAAGTAAAGCAGCTAATTCATCGACGATTTGCGATTTCTTAACAACCATTCATAATTAAAACCGATATTATTTTAATAAAGATTATGATACATTATTTTAGACAAAAATCATGTTTGAAAAATTGTGCGTTTGCGCGTTGTTTCTAACTAATAGATGTTTAAGATCAAATAAATCTTAGGCAATCATTTTAAAGTAAATCAAATAATAAAAATATTCAGTTTCAAATTAAAAAGAAAAAGTTGAGCGTTTAGAGATCTGAACGGCAAAACAATGTACTTCAAGCGACCCAAACCTTTTGCGACTTCATCGTGAAGTTAATAAACAAGTTACGTAAACAATAATAACTATGAGCGTAATAAATGACCTATTTCAACGCATAACGCACGTGATATCGCATTAGTATCATCAATACATGCACGATAATACTAATGATGCCTTTGAACAAATCAATAGGATTAGTATCATCAATACATGCACGATAATACTAATGATGCCGTTGAACAAATCAATAGCATTACTATCATCAATACATGCACGATACTACTAATGATGCCGTTGAACAAATCAATAGCATTAGTATCATCAATACATGCACGATACTACTAATGATGCCGTTGAACAAATCAATATTGTGTTGGTAATAAGACTCGTAAAAACGAGGCCAAGTAAGGCAAGCGAGTGGAGCTGGACTCTCTCTCCTGGACGCATTGATTGCAATAGGTCGAACACCGCGGCTTCTGTACGTCTTAGACGAGCTCAACTCAAGGACTCCACCACACCCAAGAAAACCTATACATGCAGAGGCTAACATTCTCTATTTGAATAGATTTTGTCAGAAAAAAGGGGAAAGTAGTGTAGTGTAGTATGGAAGAAATTAGATATGATATGCCAATGCAGCGGTTAACGTTCTTTATTATAATACATTTTGTAAGGAAAAAGGGGGAAGTAGTGTATTGTAGTGTGGAAGAAATTAGATATGAAATGCCAGAAAAATGTGGGGGGAAATCTTCCGAGTATAGCACAGCTTTACGCGTCAAAGATATATACCCACAGATGCTTCTTCATTGCTAGTATCAATGATAAGCATCATTAAAAAGCCAGATATATTCGAAATTTTTTGAAACAGCAACAGTCTGGAACGCAATGTATCCACTTACAGTTGAAAATAAACCGAAAGATATTTCGCTGTTGAAAGTAAAATTACGAGCACATGTATAAATGTTAGAACAAGTACGCTACAGACATCGAAGTTACCCTATTTTGGCTACGATAAATGAGGGACTATAGGAAAGCAATTGTTGGAATGACGTCTGGACTTATTACTTGGAAAACAGGAGAGAAATTAAAGCTATCAAGGCTTCAAATACGGATGAGTTCTAGCTTTATTTGGGCCGCAAAGGATGGAGGCTCATTACATTTAATGTTGCAGCCGATGGCCCATGCGAGGAGGCCTAGCTTGCAACCCACCATCAGGGATGCCGTGAGGGATTGGTAGTTCCTCAGGGACGGCCATGAGCAGAGAAAAAGAGGGGGTAATGAATAATGCGGCTATGAATAATGAGGAAATGAATAATGAGGAATTGAATAATGAGGAATTGAATAATGAGGAATTGAATGAGGAATTGAATAATGAGGTAATGAATAATGAGGTAAAATGAGGAAATAAATAATGAGGAAATGAATGATGAGGAAATGAAAATGAAGTAATAAATAATGAGGAAACAAATGAGGAAATGGATAGCCAGTCAAGCGTCGAGGGTTTAGTTATCCCTCAGGGCAAGCCATCAATAGTAAGATGGATAAATAATTCCGGGTATTCTCAAGGAAAAATATGGTAAGGAATGCAAGCAGGAGAAATTTTTCGACTCTATCGCATAAACAAAAACGCAAAAGGGAGAAATCTCGAAGTTAAAACTGCGAGTGTTCAGGGTAAAAATCGAGGATTGCTCATCCACTGGGCTCTCAGTAGTCAAAAAATAATTGCGGATCATAAAAATTATCAAAACCAGGCAAGAGAAACTGGATGAAGAACACGCTGATCACCTGATGCGCGTCGTCCGGCAATAAATGTAAGAAATAAAACTGAAATGTAACAATTGCTGCGAGGAAATTTGACCATATAATATTATTTATTTAGCAATGAGATTAATTTTTTTAAAAAAATATTAACTCTTGTAGAAGCGATTTCCTCCATGCAGCATGCATTGCCTCCATATGGAATGGTTTCGCACTGCTACTAAAGCGAATACTTAGCACGGAATTCATGTAAATCATTTTACTGCACCAAACGAATGAGCGACTTTCGTCGTGTTACGAATTTTCGAGAACTTCATTCTCCGTGTTTGTGATGCGCCACAAAACCGAAGTGGTTACAAAATGCAGAGGCTGAGACGGGCACCGGGCAAGAAAAGAAGATTGTAATCAGCCGACGGTCCGTTGAGGCTCTTGAAAGTGCGGGCGTTATCTTCGATCCGAGAAAATAGCTTGAGGATGTGGAGTCGCAAAAAATTCCCACCTGCCGAGTTTTAAAAATATAACTTCCTAATTTCCATTCGATCAAAATTCGATAAGTTGATTCGTTAACATTTTAGCCGGAAGAAATAAATTTTTAAAACAATCCTCTTCGGGAAACCCTGGAAAATATTTCGTGACCTCTCGACAGATGGCGAGTCAAGAACTGTTAAGCCTATAGCATTGTAAGCAATGAGCCCGAGCGTCCGCAGCCAGAGTAGGCTCTCGAGGCGGCCTAACAAATCATGCCAGCACAACCGAAACGAAAAAAAATGCCGGTGGAAAAATTCATCCAATGCTGGTCTTCAGAGCACCTGCTGTGACAAAAGACTCCCATTCCTCTTGCTCAGCTTGTGACAAATTGTAATGAAAAAACCAGCGACGAAAAAGGAAGAGGTGAGTCGACGGTAATTAGTGTCACCCTCACAAAAGGCGATGGCAAAAGAATGAAAACAAATCGCCGTTCACAATTTCGCCAACAAATATTCTGATAAGAGCGTGTGTCCGCAAATGTAAATATTTATTGCTGCATGACGCTTTCGACACGCCCTCATTCCTGGATATACACAAACACGCAGTCATTGTCGTGTAATCGTGTTTGGAATCACTTGATCAAGAGACGAAATTGAGTCCCAAGCATGTCGTGATGAGTCGCTTTCACTCGACGCAAAGTTCTTGGGCACATTCCTGGAAGCCGAGCCTCTTACAGCAGCAGTAGCAGGAGAAAGCTTAATGATTAAGGTCCAACCTGCCAATCGTCTTAGCGTAAATTGGAAACATTCGGCACTAAAAAAATCACAGCGATCGGCTGGATCGGTCTCAGCATGCCACTCAATTCTCGCGTTAATTGAGGTTTTTGAGGCAGAGAGAACGCAATCCTGTGAGGCCTGGTAGCCTCACATTGGCTACGATTGGTAGCCTCACATTGGCTACGATTGGTAGCCAATGGCTCTTTATGGCCATTTATGCATATAGCCTTTTATGTGTACAATACAGTATGATACAATGTACAGATTCACTGAGAGGTTAAAAATATTTTCTAATTTTGCTTGTTTGTTATACCTGAAATCAACATCTTTATTTCTAAATAGAGGTAAGAGATTCTTTTAATAGATTACTAAGGATTTTATTGTAATTGAGTCAGTTCCACGTCGCCCAAGCGATAGTGAAGAAGAAAACTTCTGTATCAAAGTACAACGCATTCAAATGCAATATACGAGTTATATATATATAACTTTAGACTTCATACTTAAAAAAAGGAAGGCGATCGCAAAATCATCACTGAAATTTTATAGCCGGGCCAGAAATTATGGCAAACGCCAGATCTGCTCCCACAAACCCAGTGTGCAATTAGTGGCTTAAAAATCCTTGACTTAGAACTTTTACTCGCCGAGCCTGCAGAGCCGACGAGCAGGTAGGCCTATCACAAGGACTCAAATAAAGTGGCGTCATATGTCTTATCTTATCAGGAATATTCAATGCTAAACATGCGCGACTGTCGAGCACATTAAAGGAAAGGCAAGACATGCACGACAGTCGAGCGCATTAAAGGAAAGGCAAGACATGCTCCAGACTAATCCTGCGTCAAGGCTCAGCCACACGTATGCTCGTGTTCCAGGAAGCCTGGAACAGCAACGCTGGTCACGGAAAGCGAGGGCAGACGTGCGTGTTAGGCACCGCTACCATCAATTAGAGGCACTGCAACACGGCCTTCGTCTTAGCTAATATCTACAACACGCGGCAGTGCAATGCTAAGTCATTAGCAGAGCAATGCAGAGCGCGGCAGTGCTCTACAACACGCTGCAGTCAGCAGTGCTATATCAAATGCTCTGTCAAGTGCTCTGCGGTTCAAACTGTCGGTGCCTTCTTTGCAGTAGATAAGTCTGATGTCACTAAACGCGAAATTGGCAAATAAATGTAATAATTACGTTGGCGTTAAGCTTTTAAAATTAATCATTACAAACGAATACAATTCTATTGTAGAGATACTTAAATAGAGAACGAAAAGTATTACTCTAGCATAATAACTACTATGACACAACAGGGAACTACAGTTAATTAGAAACAATATATCGGGAAAAATATCAATAAAAATATATCATATTTTGTCTGGAGGACTAGAGTTCGACTATGAGATTAAAACTGAATCATTTGCATCTCTTACAGCCCACTGCCGTATGAGTGTAACGCTATGATTAATGGTTGACGAAGCGAACACAGTCTTATGAGAACTGATATATGAAGACCTTGAAGACGTTTAACATCTTCAGGCTTGGTGGTTAAGCTTGATGCATGAGTAAGATGAGCTCTGTGGTCAAGGTTCTGTATAATGAGAGTTAAAAACATATTAACGATTGTAACTGAACTTCCACTGAGAAGGTTAGATTTATACCAAAATCAAAAATTTTGCGGTAAATTCGACATGAGTGTGGCAACATTTTGAAGGATTTAATTGCGGATTTATTTGTTATAGGATTTCAAGTTTAACGCTAAAAGCTCGCCACGAACAAACCTATATAGCTGGAACGTGAATTTGCGGTTAAGGTGAATCTTACGGTCATCGTAGAAGCTTCTGAAAATGCAGTAGGTACCTAGCTGCAGTGCGACATCTGCACGGCCGGTAAAACTTTCCATCGCGAAAAGAAATGCGCGGTGAGCGCAATTGGTGCTCGCTCAAAAACAATAGGCAAGTCATCAATATAATAGGTACGAAGTGAGCACCTCAGGTCGAGAGTGAGAGCTGGCAGGATCTGTAGAGTACCAGCATATCTTCATGAATATTAATGTCTTCCTGAGACAAATAAAGAACAGCCCATTCTAACTCGCAACAAACAGGCGGGCGGAAAAAAGCAAAGCGCTTTCGCTGTGAGGCCTTCCTAAATTATAGACCTTCTATCCCGAGCGCCGATAGCATCCACTGGCATTATTCAGGTGTGCAAATTACAACACCGTTAATAATAGGCGGCACAGACATGAGACCTAAACAACTGAATCTTATTCAATGAGATATTCAAGTTAGTGCTCATATTTTGAAATAAGATGCCTCTCTCTGTAAGAGACGAGGCGGTTACATTTGTATTTAAAAATTCAGTAAAGGCTGAGTGGCTCAACATCCTCGCCGCGCACTGATGCGTGGCTTGCTGATGAGGAGGACAAATATTTAAATTCTATGCATTTGCATTCATCAGTAGAAAAATGAGTTAATATTTTTCTGTTAAAATAATACTTGGAGGCCATGAAGTACGGCAATTATGGAACACAGTTTAGTTACCAGCAGAAAGTTTACCTTGTAATTCAACACACATGAGGTGTTAGTTATAGTATTATAAAGAACCAGTATTTTTAATCATGCTGATCTTCTTTTTGCTAATCAGAATTTTTAATGTTGCTGGTGATTAATAATAATTAATTAATGTTGCTGGTGATTTTAATGTTGCTGGTGATGATAAAAAATTCATTCATATTCACAGGCTGACACATTTAAATGAGTTTGCTAGAGTGACATTAGAGAGGTCGTAGGTAATTTGAATAGCTCTTACAACGTTTTCATTGTCACATAGAAGCATATACAGACGTTATATAGCTTCAGTAATTAATGAAGCGCACATAGCGGGTTAGTTACAGTTATTTGGGTTATATAGCTTCAGTAATTAATGAAGCGCAAGCGCACATAGCGGGTTAGTTACAGTTATTTGGGTTATATAGCTTCAGTAATTAATGAAGCGCACATAGCGGGTTAGTTACAGTTATTTGGGTTAGTGTACAGCCGACGCGTAAAAATGTTATCAAGCAAGGCTGATTATTTTTAAGAAGCACTTATAAAAATACTGAAGGAAAAAGCCCCGAGGTTAC
The DNA here is from genome assembly GCF_000764305.2 of Hyalella azteca. Classification (NCBI taxonomy): domain Eukaryota; kingdom Metazoa; phylum Arthropoda; class Malacostraca; order Amphipoda; family Hyalellidae; genus Hyalella; species Hyalella azteca. The sequence goes on along the minus strand of NW_025935305.1, from coordinate 223,068 downwards.
ACAATGAAGCAGCGTACGTGCATGAGTTTGTTACGATGGTACTTACTGAAAGGTATAGAAGGTCTCTCTACTGCGGGGGGTCAGGGGGGGGATGGGAAGAAATAAATAAGGTTACAGGGTGCATAACACAAAATAATAATAAAGATTAGGAAGAAACAATGGATGCTATCTACACATTTATGTTTTATTATATTTATATGATTTGGCGCTGCTGAGAATGATCGAAATGCTGAGAAAAAAGCCTCAGTCCTCGCTATTTAAAAATTTCCTCGCTATTTAAAAATTTTTAAAAAATTTTAAAGCCTCGCTATTTAAAAATTTCCGATGTTCTATTCGTAAAGATTACCGAAGATCAAATGGGATTCATGACATGCACCTCTTTATTAGAGGATAATAGATACAATAAAATAGAATAACTCGTGTACTCAATTAAGTGACATTTCAGAGCAAACGCCAAATCAATCTATTACCATTATAATTTAGCGAATAACAACAACTATTGCTACTCAGAACTGTTGTGTTAAAAGAAAACCAACATCACCCCCTTAATAGAAGTGCGTCAAAACTAAATACCAAATTATTTACATTTATTCAAAGGTGAATTCATAAATTATTTACACACAATAGTAGTAAATTCACGTAGATAAGTAACTGCGAGATCATGAAATGACTAGCCATGTTATTGATTCCATAACTTTATTATAATTACAGTGGGAAGAGCAAGAAGGAAATTTATGCACACATCAAAAACACGAGAAAGATTTAAAGTCATAAGAAAATAAAAATTCATGTCTGGAGAAGACAACATGAATTCATGTGTAAAGAAGACGAATAAATTTAGGCATAAAAAAGGATGAATTTAGGTTGGAGAAGGTAAAGAATTTAGGTATAGCAGAAGGAAACAACAAATCGAGAATATAGTATAACTAATAAAAAAATAATATTGAAGAGCTTACTTATATTACAAAAACACAAACAGGCTTAAAACAGATATTACATCGAAGTCTTGAACATTGCAACAAGTCAAAGTCTCAGGTTTAAAGTTGATTAAGTCAGGTGATGGGTAGGCCGTGCTGAGGCGTCACTGGCTGAGAGATGGATGGTTGTCAGGATGAAAATTATTTAATAAATAATGTAAGTTTTCAGGTATAGCTAATGACCGAAATAATCTGACATTATTGCAAGGAGAAGACAAAAGCTAATCATTGTATGCTAAATCACCAAAATGGACTACATGCAAATCAATCATGTAAAAGAGTGAAGTGAATTAAATAAAAAATGTTTAGATGGAAGTACAACTGACCACGTCGAATTCAATTAGAAAATTCGCAGGAAATTAAAGAAATACAAAGAAAAGTGCAGCAAACGATTTTATTGTTTGCATTATATACATAAATTAATTGCACTATATAAATAACTTTCACGATATTAATGGCATATATACCTCAAAACTTCTCGTTTTGTTTCATAAAGAAACGTGAAGAATACACGAGGAAATGACGCAGCTAAATTCTTATTCAGACTAAAGACAGCAAAAACTGTTGCGGTGCTTCCGGAAGACCAGGCAAGACACCGCGGCCTTGGAGCGTCGCACAGCAGGGCCATCGCTGCATAGATACTGCCATGGATGTATGGTTAGGTGGCGAGCCTAACCGTTATTATCTACAGCCATGGATGTATGGTTACGTGGCGAGCCTAACCGTTATTATCTGCAGCCATGGATGTATGGTTAGGTGGCGAGCCTAACCGTTATTATCTACTGCCATGGAAGGATGGTTAGGTGGCGAGCCTAACCGTTATTATCTACTGTCATGGATGGGTGGTTAGGTGGCGAGCCTAAGCGTTATTATCTACTGTCATGGATGGGTGGTTAGAATATGGGCATTAATAAATTAACTTAGCTTTGAGTTTCGTCAGAGTATGACGGACATTAATAATTTAACTTTGTTCTGAACTTCATCAGAGTATGACGGACATTAATAATTTAACTTTACTCTGAACATCATTAGAGGATGGCGGACATTATTATTTTTAAAATAATAATTAAATAATAATTTAATAACATTTCATGACAGAGGTAGCTCCCACTACAGGTATCCAGCCATTAATTTTTATTTCAACCTACAATGAAAATTAACTTCAACTGATACTACATCTTTCGGTAAAGTATTTGATTTCTAACGAGAAAAAAGTGTTCTGTGCATGAACAATGATTAAAATGCTTGCATATCGTCGTAACATGTCCATTAACATGACTACCGTACATCACGTCATAACATGTCCATTAACAAGACTGCATCACGTCATAACATGTCCATTAACATGACTACATCACGTCGTGACATGTCCATTAACATGACTACATTACGTCGTAACATGTACATTAACATGACTGCATCACGTCGTGACATGTCCATTAACATGACTACATTACGTCGTAACATGTACATTAACATGACTGCATCACGTCGTAAGTTAACATGTCCATTAACATGTCTGCACCCCTTTGTAACATTCACGTAACTGCATCTAATCAAGTCGTAACATGTTACATAATTTGTTAATATTTTCATTATTTGTCAAGAGTTATACGAAAAACCTTGTCTAAGTTTTAGCGCTTTGGCTATGCAAGCAACGGAGGAGGCGTTAGTAAACCTTTAAGTTGTACTTCACGGAGTTATTATGAAGTAAATAACATATTTTCACAGCGTAAAGTTTTGTTGCGTAATGCGTAGCATTTCGAGATCGGAAGGCAAATGCCAGCAGAATGCACGTGCTAATAAATGCTGCATTTAGTAGCCGCTGTCACATGCAGTGTTCTACTTTCTATTCGTGAACTAACCTAACCTTCCACTTTATTTCCACTACATGAAATTCTCCCGCAAATTTTCCAGTCGGTGCATCAATTTAAAGTGATATATAACCAGGAAATGTTTCGCCACATACAGACATCACTGATCAAAGGAGATTTAAGAACCTCGGTTGGCACATATATTACATTATTTAGTAGCATTAATGCGATGACTTGTAGAAACATGCTCAATAAACTGCCTACAATATCGACCTGCGAAGTTGCGATGCCGTTCATCGTCGTGATCAACGTAGCACGCACGACTCTAATTGCCGCGCTACAATGACAGACGATGAAGGGAGGAGCAGTTCGACGGTGAGGCATGCTTGCCGTCAAATATCTTAAGTTAAAGTTCGCAATTATAGCAGCAAAATAACATGGACAAAAATTAGCCAAACATTCATAAGGGCTAAATTATTCTTTGGGCATCTGGGCTAGATTTTAATTGTTTCCGTGAATCACCTTTTAACTAAATTAAACAGAGAAATATATCTCACATGAATTTCAATTCTCATGTTCCGTCGCACGTTATATTGGTTCTCGTTAATTTGAAAATATTAATGAAATTTTACAAGAACCATCACAAAAGAGTTACGTGTACCAACCGGGTTAATTACTAACTCCGTGAAGCCGACTCCTCCCGTAAGATAGTCTTTAGTTGTCTGAATTTGTAAAAAGAAATCCATCGATTTGTCTTTATTATCGGTAAATCGTTTAATGCAAGCCATCAGAAGTCGATAAACAGGAAATGACGTAGCACGTAAGATCAGCCTATACGTAGGCCTGCTTCATTTCAAGCAAAGTCGGCGGAATGACATTGAACTTTAGAAAAAAACCTTAGCAGCGGCCACTGGCCCAGCGTAGGTGTTGCAAGACCCCTGCATATGCTCCCATGTAATGGCCACACCGACTGCACACAACTCCGCAGCACCGATATCTCTAGTGAAACGTACCTCCGTGACACCGAAACTGGAAGAAATAGCTTTTTAACGTATTTTGATTTCTCAGGGCAAAATGACTTCATTAGTAATTCCTACATTTTAGGTAATGGACAAAATGTTTACTTCTAACTAGATGCAAAATTATTTAGAATAACTTTTATATAATAATTTCGAATTGTAAACTGTCTCATGACGTGCTCGGACAGGAGATGAGGAGGAAACTAGATCGACAAAACAAGACCTCGTGTCGCCAAAAGATCGATCAGATCGCTAACACAAGACGTCTTGCCGGCGACAAGAGATTGCTAAGATTCACATTCCACGAGAGAATACGTCTTGTCGACAAGAGATCGATTAGATCAACAAGACTAGACGTCTTGCCGACAAGAGATCGATTAGATCAACAAGACTAGACGTCTTGTCGACAAGAGATCGATTAGCTCAACAAGACTAGTCAAGACTAAACGTCTTGTCGACAAGAGATCGATTAGATCAACAAGACTAGACGTCTTGTCGACAAGAGATCGATTAGATCAACAAGACTAAACGTATTGTCGACAAGACTTATTACATCGTCGATGCTTTTCGATCGTCGCTCAGCGCCTCGTCTCTCGAGGAAACTAATTCAGGTCGCATGCCATTGTCTTGGGGATGGAAATAACTCCTAGAACCACTCTTTTCGAAGACAAGCAATTTTTTCTTAACCTCACGAGTCTTTCTCTAGCGATATTTCTTACGATATTCACGTAAATTATAGATTCATTCCAATTTTATTAAGCCTTTACGATTTTATATCATCGAGAGCTCCAATTTAAAAATTTCAATCCCCGTCTTTCAGAAACTCTTAAGCTCGCAATCGCCGCCTTCACGTATAGAATTAGAAGAAATAAAATGCTTGAGATCTTCTGGGCATGTACATGAAATCAGTGAAGCACTCAATGGAACTAAATTGAATGATGTCGTAAAATACTCGCATGTATATAGTACAGCTGAGGGAATTGTTGAGAGTTTGCAGAGCAAGGCTCGGATCATCGATCTGTTCACCAGGAAACTTTGCGAAGCTTGATGAGTTACTGAAATTAAAATTAGAATTCAAAGTGAAATCTGATTACACATTTGAGAAAGCATTTGTTCTCATTGCGCTCATGTCATCAAAAGGTTAGTAAATGGTCAGTAATAAATGACAATAAATGATCAACAAATTCGATAAACAAACCTGCTGAGGGAGTTAACCTCTGTTGAACCTTTTTTTATACACGAGGCTTGCAATACTTTGTATCGCTGAAATCTCGCCCGAATGCATCCATATGCTTGAGGCTAGCGCATGAAGTAAGCAGCCGACATCAAGATAAGTTCTTACGATGTAGGAGCGCCTCACATGTGAATTTCCCAACGGCTTCGCATCTTGAAGGAAAATAATCCCGTGTTCCCAGGCTAAACCATCCGGCCTTGCCTCTGTGTCTGGGTATTCCCTCTAGTTAGGTAAGGGTTACTAACATGCATGTATAACTAATTTAGAACTAACAGAATAACATCTCAGACTTACAAACTTATAGTTATTGAGGCCCTTGCCCTCTGGTTTGTCCGGCCCAACCCCTGCTGCTCGTCCGGACGTGAGGCGAGTGGTAAAGAACCAAGTCCCCAGAGAGTGGACAACAGAAAAATAACAATTCCGTGGGTGCATGCGTTTCGATTTATTGATCACATACAATCCTCTGCTCCAAAATGAATAAAAAAATAAATCGCGTTCGAAAATTTTTCCTATTTCGCAGCAAAAAAAGCCCGCTACACATATTAGAATGTACGACCGAATGGACGAGAAATGCCCAATTGTGGCCAAGCGGAGGCAGATTCTGATCAAGAGTTTCACAGAACAGGCTTGGCTCGCCCGGCAGACCAGCGCTACGCCTACACATTTACCAGCAGAGGGAGACCGCCGCGAGGTATTGACCCTAAATAACAATTTAAGTCAAGTCCAAATTTCGCTGACCTCAATATAAAAAGCTGGCAAATTACGAATGTGAACATAAATTCTTATGAAAATGTCTTTGGGCGAAAACTTAATGACGTCGGTTGTTAATAAAAGCCATTCAAGTGTTATAACTGGTCGCAGGTGTGAACCTGATAATAGAATAATGAGAAAGCGCCCAATGAAAAACAAATGTGCATGTAATGTGTGTTATTTTCAAGATCATCTTTGAATATAAATTAAGGATTGAAGAATTAAAAACCTATAGCCTTGGTTTTGCACAAAGGCAGCAATTTACCTATAATTTAAACATCGTTTCGCTTGACTTCAATTGGAAAAAAACTTATTCGTACGTAACAATGTAATATTTTAGGTGAATTTCTGTTGATACGTTGAAAGGAAGAAATTAGTTTTACGTATAAAATAATGCGATAATTAAGTTGTACTAAAATTCACTTGGCAATTGATAACGTAATCACTGGAAGGGTGTAATACTATATTAGTCATTGGAATTAAAGTATATTTACTGACAATTCCTAACCTTTCAACTTAGGAACTACATGCAATAAACACACTGTAGATTGTACACTAGTAGGGCTAATTATTAGCCCTACATTAGTGGGCTAATTTAGCAATCGTAGAGGCTATTTACAGTTGGGAAATTCCCAGAGCGCAAGCGTAGCATACATACGCAGCGCACAACCACATGCGTCCGGCCGCGCGATAAAGCGGTTGTCAACAAGTCGCTTGAGATCAAAACAATTAACAGCGAAGACCACTTTAATATGTCAAGTATTCCGGCCGGACGGAAAATATACATCATATCACTAACTAGAGGAAATTTCCTCTCTAATTCAAACAAAGAAAATTACTCCGCTCAGGCTACCGCGGGACTTTCCGCCTTTTCTTGACACTCGGTACAAATGATTTGCAGTAAATTACTGTTATGTTCAGTATTTTTCATCCTGGATCAATAACGAATGACATGATTGAATGAGGCAAAAATAACAAGCAAATTAATTTTTCTAGCAGAAAATCACGTGATATATGATAACATTTGAATTAGCTTGCAGTTCGTTAATTCCGCAGCAACAATTAGGGAAAACCTTACCAATCATGCTAATATTCAGAGTGAACTTATGCGCATCCTTCAGTTGTGGCGAGCACTTTACAAAGCCTCATCAGTTACTCAGAACTGCTTGTGGTCCAAGGCTTTTTAGGTTACTTGAACGACGACAAATATTTCCACACACCTACGACCTCTCATCAGTTTACTGGCCTGTCGTGGACGTCATACTTCTTTGCACATGTTCTGTGCGAATATTTCCTTAAATAATTAGAGTAATTCAACAACAAGAAATTACTTCAAAAAAGTACTCGACGAATATTACAGTGAAACTAAAAGTGAAATTGAAACTGCAGGGATGATGAAATTAACGATTCAAATTAATTGAGAAGAAATTTCAAAGTAAAACTTGAGAGAAACGAAATTTAAACTTTGTTTGTTTGTCCAAAAAAAGACTTGGATAGAAGTTCAATGATGATCTCTCACGAGGCCTCATGTGTCTCGAGTTGCTGGATTAGCCTAAAATGCAGCCACGTTGACCTGCATCCAATACATGCAAGATATCAACCATATTTTACACGCCACCCACAAGTGAATTCATTTGTTTTTATGGATGATTTTAGATTTAAATTTCAATATGCAACAACAACGTAGCCAGATTTTCTATCTTGTAATATCTAGAGATGAAACTAATAAGTTACTTATAGTGAACCAAATAATAGAATAATTGTCGCGACTTTTCAGGGAACGTTATGCGATAATTATTCTATTGCTTGGTTCATTATAAGTAACTTCTTATATTATACATGGACTTTCCTGAACATCAGGACGGTGCAGGCCTCACATCCGCACATCCGACGCAGGCCTCACAGGCTTTAGGCTCGTCGCTGTAGATAAGATATGCGTGCCTCACGTGCGTGATATGCGTGCCTCACGTGCGTGATATGCGTGCCTCACGTGCGTGATATGCGTGCCTCACGTGCGTGATATGCNTGAATTATGAAGAGTGAATTATGAAGAGTGAATTATGAAGAGTGAATTATGAAGAGTGAATTATGAAGAGTGAATTATGAAGAGTGAATTATGAAGAGTGAATTATGAAGAGTGAATTATGAAGAGTGAATTATGAAGAGTGAATTATGAAGAGTGAATTATGAAGAGTGAATTATGAAGAGTGAATTATGAAGAGTGAATTATGAAGAGTGAATTATGAAGAGTGAATTATGAAGAGTGAATTATGAAGAGTGAATTATGAAGAGTGAATTATGAAGAGTGAATTATGAAGAGTGAATTATGAAGAGTGAATTATGAAGAGTGAATTATGAAGAGTGAATTATGAAGAGTGAATTATGAAGAGTGAATTATGAAGTGTGAATTATGAAGTGTGAATTATGAAGAATGAATGAGAAAGAGTTAATTAGGAAGAATGAATGAGAAAGAGTTAATTAGGAAGAATGAATGAGAAAGAGTTAATTAGAAAGAATGAATGAGAAAGAGTTAATTAGAAGGAATGAATGAGAAAGAGTGAATTATGAAGAGATAACTGTAAGGAGCCAATTATAAAGCATAATTTATAGGTAAAATTGTGAGGAAATCATATAAAGGGAATTATGAAGTGTTCAGCAGCTCACCATCTTAACTATGATGTCCATGTATCGCCATCAATCGGAGTTCAATATCAAAGAGCGATATAATAAAATCGGAATATACTTCATCCTTCAAATTATTCATGCACTCTTGCAGTTTCCGCAAAAACAACTACCGTAAATGCTCATGTATGATGCAAAAATGAACTGTGCCGGGAAAAAACACAGAAAACTCACAATGCGCATAAAAATCTGATGAGATAATGAACGTAATCACAATTATAGTCACAAAAATATTTTACAGCATCGAAAACGATGATTTACCCTAATATTCCTACGCGAAGAAAATATTTGTGTATTAGTTTTTTTTTATTTTTCCTTGAATCTCTCCAACAATAAACTTCATATGGTATCAGAGCAAGTGCGTAAATTCGCACTATATGGACAATAATTCAGTGCAGTAAAAAGGCACAAGTGGCGTAAACTTATTCGTTTAGCATGCAAACAACGGACGCCTATCCTGCACATGGCAGGCTGTCTACCGCCCCAGCAGCTGAAGTGTCGTGTATTAATTAACGTCGTATTAATTAACGTCGTATTAATTAACGTCGTATTAATTAACGTCGTATTAATCAACGTCGTATTAATTAACGTCGTATTATTAATTAACGTCGTATTAATTAACGTCGTATTAATTAACGTCGTATTAATTACCGTCGTATTAATTAACGTCGTATTAATTAACGTCGTATTAATTAACGTCGTATTAATTAACGTCATATTAATTAACGTCATATTAATTAATAATTAACGTCGTAGATCTCGGCTCTGTGGTCCTGAATATGTACATTAGATTTAATGATAGACGATTTCTCAATTATCAACGGAACTTAACCCCGTTCGTGAACGTGATAATTATATTCAATCTTTTGTAGTAATAAAGTATTTTGGGGGAAAATATTTTATAGTTTCTACCATTACGCTTAACGCACATTTATAATGGTGTTGATATTGGATCGTGAATAAGCCGAACGTTGTAATCATTTGAAACGTTGCAAGGTCAAGCAGCCGCCAGAATTGCAATAGCTGACATTTTATTTGCAAATAATTATTTGTAATGAAAATTTTGTTTGTTGCAGGTGAAAATTTAAAACAAATTTTTGAAAAATAAATTTAATTTCAGAAATTTTGCACCTTTTAGCCTTTCACGCTTTCAAATTCTCATCCTTTTAAATTTATTTTGGAAGTAAGAATCCCCATATTACCAACATGACTTAGAGACAAAGTTCCATTTTTAGCGGATTTTCTCATTTATGGAAAAAATGCACTATTGTGCTCACCATGTCCGTCTGTCCGTCCGTGACTTCACGTTTTCGTCGACGAGAAAATGTGCTCTCTAGCTGCACACTCACTGCAGTGAGTACTGAGTTCTATTTTTTGCTTCTCCATCGATTTTTGACAAGTTGATGAGAAAGCTGCAGAAGTCGAAGAGTTCTTTAGACATCACAACTAATATTAGGAAAGGAATAATATGAAGCCATGATCAGGCAACATTCAGAGTTGCTTATAGACAGTAAGACAACAATTCCTTAAAGATCTTAACAACTTATCCAGATACCTCGCACGTCTCCGGCAGTAAACAATTTCACATAACTATCAGCCGACCGATGCTATTCACTCGCTCGCTTCTGCTAATGCAATTTACGCTCAAACTGCACATGAATCAGACGAAGAATTTTATAAGTAGACAGTATCGCCAGATTTTCACTGCAATTATTGCTTATCTGGAGCACTTAGCTCAGCACAGCGAAGGTTCTAATGCATTAACGCTGGTCAAATCCCTATCAGAAGCTCATGGCGCTCCGTAAGTCATGACGTTTTTATGTAACCATATCAAGAAATGGTTTGTACGCTCAGAAAAATGACCGAGACATTGTCCAAACGGCGGCGCATTTTTTGCGCATTTTCTCATTTATGGAAAAAATGCACTATTGTGCTCGCCATGTCCATCTGTCTGTCTGTCCGTCCGTCTATCCGTGACCTAAAGTTTTCGTCGACGAGAAAATGCGCTCTCTGTCACTCACTGCAGTGAGTATACTGAGTTATATTTTTTGACCTAGTGTTAGCCAACCTGACCAATTTTAGCCCTGTAAAAATACGTATCAGTGCTACGTCCAACCTCTTTTCGTGCCGTGGGTAAAAAAGTGTGCCAGTATTTGGACAATATGACTCATTCATTCTTCTGGGTACTGCAGCCTAGATTTCATGGGCATCTGCTAACAAGAGGTGAGGAAAAACCTTATACGCTTCCGACTGAAATGTTAAAATGCGTCAATGCAAACTAGACAAATCGACCTAGACTTCATTGATTAGCTTAACATTTTTTGCGTAATCCTAAGGCAGCAACCCTGAAGTTTTCATTGTTGAAAACAAGACATTTTTGCAAGACGTTAGCCGCTGAAATTTTTCAGCTACGATAAAATATCAAATGTAATGGAGATGAAATGTACGGGGCCCATGAAAAACACATTTCCTTATATTCTCGAAAATGCACCTGAACTCTTTATCTTCGTTATGATACTCGAATAGGAAAGCCTGGTATATAACTAAATATAGTTACCGTCAATTTAATCACCCAAAATCATATATAAATTAATAACGAAAGGGTAATTAAAGTTTGCAATACTATGAGCGATTAATGCTATACTATACACATTAACTAACCTGAACAGCAAACGAAATAGTTTCTTTTATTTGTAACGAGGAATTGGCAAATTTCAATTTGCTTTACGAACAATTGGCAGCAAACAAACTTTTCTACAAGACGTAAACTTGGCTAGAGTTTCTCGATGCAATCAAGTGTTCCTAAATGCACCGAGGCTAAGATCGCTTGCTGCGTTCAAGTGTTCCTAAATGCGCCGAGGCTAAGATCGCTTGCTGCGTTCAAGCGTTCCTATAAATGCACCGAAGCTAAGACCGCTTGCTGCGTTCAAGCGTTCCTAAATGCACCGAAGCTAAGACCGCTTGCTGCGTTCAAGTGTTCCTAAATGCACCGAGGCTCAAGTGAGGGTCCGTAAGCCACACTCACAGCAAATGGCTGCAAATAATTGCTCTGAGGTCATTATGCTGGTGCTGCAAAATTCGAACCTGTATTTAAATCTTGAAACAAACCATTGCTTTGAAATGAGTTTTTTTCGGTCAGCCTCCAGGAGGAAAAATTGTTCAGCGTCAAGACTCGAAGTGAAGCGCCTGGGAATTGCAGAGCTCGTCATGAGACATTACATGTAAGAACAGAATAACCAGCAGATTATTTCCTGACGTTACTGAGACGAAACTACTATGGAACACACGGTGAGAAGACGACCTTTCGCAGAGTGACGGGAGAATGTCCAGGTCCTAGATGTTAACCCGGTAAAATTTCTAGTTTAATATGGGAACATCCCAAGTTTAATACGGGAATATTCCAAATTTAATACGGGAACATTCCATATGCTGATCCAAATCCTAAATTGTTTCTTAACTTAATAATAACTGCGAAGTTGATAAAAAGAAAATCATCTCATTAAATCAAACGGCATAAAAAGCGCCACGGAATCGAGTTTAATCAAAGATTTAAAAAAAAACAGTGAAAAATAAAAGCTTATCGGAACTTCACGCAGTTCTAAAGTCAGTAATAAATCGATCTAGGTAAGATAAATCCGTAATGAATCGATCTAGCTAAAATAAGTATGTAATGAATCGATCAAGACAAGATAAATCCGTAGTGAATTGATCTAGCTAAAATAAGTATGTAATGAATCGATCTAGACAAGATAAATCCGTAATGAATCGATCTAGATGAGATAAGTCCGTAATGAATCGATCTAGACAAGATAAGTCCGTAATGAATCGATCTAGACAAGATAAGTCCGTATAATGAATCGATCTAGATAAGCTGGCAGACCAAATGACTTCTATCAACACACAGGGCGATGGAAGCTTCACCGAACCAACCGTCATATAATCCAACCCCACGCTACTCATGGAGTTTACCCTCATCCATTATGGTCGTAGTATAGGTGGCTATGCTAGCCGTCATCGCTCTGTCTATACCGTTCAAATTAGGCGATGATAATGATCCATGCCAAGCGTCATCATTCTGTCTATGTCGTTCAAATTAGGCCATGATAATGATCTATGCCAAGCGTCATCACTCTGTCTATGTCGTTCAAATTAGGCGATGATAATGATCTATGCCAAGCGTCATCACTCTGTCTATAGCGTTCAAATTAGGCCATGATAATGATCCATGCCAAGATCTTGATCTCCGTGCCTCTACAGACCGGCAGTAATTAGGGAGCATAAATGAAAAACTAATCAGTCGGAATGCGGTTGAATTCAACGCGGAGCTTAGGCCAGGTAAGCTAATTAGCTGCAATTGGGTTTGCCTCGGGTTATAGACATTGGATAAGAAGGCCGAGCTGTTCTTATATTTACTTTCATCTTTCTGGGAGAATTATGGAGTATGTATTGAATTGATACAGAAGTGGTTTCTGTAAGACGAAGGCATTAACATTAAAACAGAAAGATTCAGCAATATAGAACGAGAGGTACAGCTAAGAAGAGATAACTTCAATCTAGTTGCAAGACTTCGGAAATAACCGATTTATTTCAGATTAAATCTGAACGTATGCTATAATTTGACATAATGCAATAAAATTGAATTTTCTACGGGACTTATATAATTGATGGATATATTTCTTTGGGAGAAAAATTAGATCATAAACACGATCTTGGTCTATTAATTCGACTAGATTTCATAAAATCAAATTTTCAAACCCATTTCAAATGTTCCAACCCACGTTTTACGACATTTCATTTGTCTTTCTCGTCCTTTGTCTGCATAAAGATCTTGTATTTTGAAGCAAATTCAGAGACGGTTATTAAAGTTTCAGGTCACCGCAGCAGTTGCCACGACGACGCGTGAGGTCCTGACATATAAATGCACAACTTTGATTGCGTCTCGTGACAATAAGAAATATGAAACACCAAGCAGCCAATGACCTGCAACTTGTTGAGACATATTTATTTTTGGTCCAGCAATAGGCGGACGTGCGGTGAATGTAATTTCGTTACGATTTCTTCTCAATTGAATATTAGTTACCATAGAGGAAAACTGAAAATTCTGCAATTCATTCAGCGTGACTGCAAGAAAAAATAAGATTTTATCGAGATGAAACGCAACAACATTTTCTTCCCAATTGAATGGTTTAAATCAACTCTCTTATCTTACTATTAGTTAACTACTATCAGTTGATGGCCCACATTTATTTAACAATGCCATGCCATTTCGGAGAGGAGGAGAAGATTAACTCAGAAAAATTAATGAGACATTATCCAAACAGACCTGAACTTTCACCTTCCTTTATGTGAGTCATATTGACCCAGTTTAACCCAGAAAAAGGACGTACACTAGTGATACACGCAACAGGTGTTTCACTATTTTGATAGTAAAACACATCAATTTTCTTAAGCGTTTGGTGCTGGTAGCTTAATCGGTTGTACGCGACAATTGCGGGGAACTATAGCGACATGCTCAGGAAAATAAGAGAACTATTCTGTCTAAATACTGACACACTTTCTGTACCTAGTAGATGCGCACTATTGCCGGCCAAACTCGGTCAGGATGAGCCACACAGGAACGAAATGCGCATCATTCTTTGGACAAAGTCTCCCTCATTTCTCTGAGTGGTTATAAAAAATGGGGATGAGTTGAGCCAAAACTTCGACAATAATTATTTCCCTAATTTTTTTAACTAAGAAATTGAAATTAAATTTACTTCGTCTTGAATAAAAATGTTTCAAAGCTAAAAAGTTTGCGGGAGTGTGCATGTTAAAATTTAAATGAAAAAAATAATTTTACGAGGAGGCTAAACAATGTTTGTAAGATGGAATATAGCACTATCGAGCAGTACGAATGTTGCGTGCGTGTACGACTGACGTTCGTGCCAACTCCATGTACGAATCGTAGCTTTTAAGAAGACGAGCCGTGAGTGTAAATGCAGCGTGCGTCAATCGTAAGTCGGGAAACGAAGCTTCGTGTGTCTGAGAAATCGAGACACGCAACCCAGGCACGAATGCTATACAGCAATTTACGAACAAAAATACGAATAATGAACACTTATCGGAAATATTGAGGTCATGATATTCAAAGAAGTTGAGTAAAGAAGTCGTTAGCAACCATGTACTAGTTTATTAGGACCGTCATTTGCTATATAACAACTCCTCCTAAAACATGTCTATAGTCATTGCTTGTTCATTAACAGCAAGTCTATGATATGATACACTAAAATTTATTGTTCTACAGCTATAAAAAATAACATTATATTCGCGATATATATAACATTTAGCATGTATTTGATATCAGTAACTGACGTTAAATTTGCAGTAGGAGTTTCCTTGATTTATCGTGTACAACATGAATACAAGTCGGAAGCAGCTTCCCTACAACAAACCTCAATATTTCTAATCAATTGGCCAAGGCATTGAACTTGGAGTGCAATCGGTCAAGAAGGTAATTTAAATCTAGCGATATCTACGCAAAATCTACGTAAAAATAATAATATTATGAATGTTTGAATATTGCTACGGATAAATACACAGAAAGAACGTAAATGGTTCATGCAACGCAATGGAAGTGAAGCGATCGTCAATCAAATTACGTAGATAAGAAAGTTGATGAGTTGATGGAAATTAAGTTAAGTTGAAGGGAAAACTGGTCTCGACGTCGCGCTTTTCAATGTTATCGGGTTTTTGTACATGTCAGCTCAGCAGCTGCAGTAGCTCTGCCTGCTGCAGGCTGGCCCAGGACGTGCATGTCTGATGCAACACTCTAGATCAGACACAGCCTTAATATGTGGACGTTGAAGTGTTGAAACGCAAGAGCAGAGTTAGCGTAACTAATGGCGTTAAAAGTTTATATAAGCGCTAGCGTAAACGCTGCGTTATAGAAACTCTTAGATCGGCGACATAAATAACTGCCACGTTAAAACTATCGATGAGCGCTACAGATAATGTGGTGTTGGACCTATTACTTACTCAGCGTCAAAGTAAATGCGGAGATTCTGATCCTAGTTATTCAAAATTAAATTCTGATCCTAGTTATCCAAAATTAAAGTGTTATAACTTGCCATCAATTAAATGAGCTCTACCTGGAATTATTTATAGGTACCGTTTTTGTATGCGATGAGCTCTATCGGGAATTTCGACCTTTAAACTTCATTTACGTAAACATTACAAGTTATACCCGTGATAACAGTTGTTCTCGGTAATAAATTTTGGACGAAAAGTAATGTCGCATTTCCATATAATCTCATTTCATTGTTGAGACCTATTTTAATTTCGACGTTAATTTATTCCTATACTTATTTAATACCTACCAAAATTCTCACACAACTTACAGTATATACACAATTCAATTTCGCCTTTCCTATACATCACAAGGATTATTTCAAAATAAGATATTATATATATATATTTATAAATATCATATAAGGATATTTATCATCCCCGACTGCGTCAGCGCTGCACACCCCTGCAGCGCTGAAGGCTTTGTATCCGAATACTTCCTAAATGTTTTAGGCACTAGCCAGGCGCGAAATATTACTAAGCAAACAAAACAATACGATGATGCTATTATAATAAATTGTATTGTACTCTACTGATAAGGTCTTTTTCCTCATTATTCTACTCACAAACGGCTGATAATCTTACGCTTCTTCATATTCAACGTAGAAATTGAATACATTGGTAAAGAGTCCGCACAACTAAATGGACTCTGAATCAATAAGCAATTAAAAAACCGTCAAAAAGCAGCAGAAGACCAGAAAGAATATCCTGATAGTGGTGAAAAATACCGCGGCAGTGAATGTACAGATCATTACGAAACGCAAGACAAAGGGAACATTTGAATAGACGAAATCTTTTCCAGTTGCAATTGCATGACGCGCTCACAAAGCCACTTTCCACGACAATTGATGCCAAAGGGAACTGCTCGGTTATTCCTTTTCCAAAACCCGCGCGAAACGCATTTTAGGTTTCAAGGAAGACTGCACGAGCCTTCAGCGTTGGGAACTATTTGAGTCTATAGCGATGCGTCGATTGCGGACAAGAAGTGTGGATGTCAGTCGATAATGGTTTGATGGTGCAGGCAAGAAGTGTGGATGTCAGTCGGTAATGGTTCAGTGGTGCCGACAAGAACTGTGGATGTCAGTCGGTAATGGTTCAGTGGTGCCGACAAGAAGTGTGGATGTCAGTCGATAATGGTTTGATGGTGCAGACAACAAGTGTGGATGTCAGTCGGTAATGGTTTGATGGTGCAGGCAAGAACTGTGGATGTCAGTCGGTAATGGTTCAGTAGTGCAGACAAGAAGTGTGGATGTCAGTCGATAATGGTTTGATGGTGCAGACAACAAGTGTGGATGTCAGTCGATAATGGTTCAGTGGTGCGGACAAGAAGTGTGGATGTCAGTCGATAATGTTCGGTGGTGCAGACAAGAAGTGTGGATGTCAGTCGATAATTGTTCAGTAGTGCAGACAAGAAGTGTGGATGTCAGTCGATAATGGTTCAGTGGTGCGGACAAGAAGTGTGGATTTCAGTCGATAATGGTTCGGTGGCGCAGACAAGAAGTGTGGATGTCAGTCGATAATGGTGCGGACAAGAAGTGTGGATGTCAGTCGATAATGGTGCGGACAAGAAGTGTGGATGTCAGTCGATAATGGTGCGGTCAAGAAGTGTGGATGTCAGTCGATAATGGTTCAGTGGTGCGGACAAGAAGTGTGGATGTCTGTCAGTCGGTAATGGTTCAGTGGTGCGGACAAGAAGTGTGGATGTCTGTCAGTCGGTAATGGTTCAGTGGTGCGGACAAGAAGTGTGGATGTCTGTCAGTCGGTAATGGTTCAGTGGTGCGGACAAGAAGTGTGGATGTCATTCAATAAAATGATGCTCGCGTATTTCTGTCCTTACGATGTGAAAGCTCGTACACATTTAGCTAATTCGAATCAAACGTCCAACGCAAGTCAAGATTCAGACACGATTCTCTTGATCAAACATGGTCGTGTAAAGTCAAGAGAAAAAGTCGTGTAAAGTCATCAGCCATGCCACGCGTACATTTAAAGGGAATTTTTTAATATTCAATTGCAAGAACATTATATTTGATCGAGTTTGCCTTATGCTGAGACTTTCGGCAGACGTGAGATGTTAGAAATACAATTTAGACTCCGCGTTTATTACGCGTCGACATGTATAGATCTCTAAGCTTTCATACATAAATTCAACATACCGTACCAAATACCAATGAACGAATTTAAATACAATAGCAATTATTCAAAACGGAGCTGCTAATAACATTTTAAGCTGCGATGTTGACGCCAAGATTACGCTGGGATTATCACGTATATGAGAGTCCACAGCAAAGATCTAGAACTACAATCTTCCCTCGCAATACATGAAGCATTTAATATCACAACAGGACCCTTACATCAAATTCATCATGTTTTTAGCAGGAGAGCAATAGCTCCTCGTTTCTCAGTCGGCCATAGGCTACCAGCTGAGATCGCTTTCTCTGGCGCGTTGCAGTCTGTCACAGCGACACCTTGTATAGGCAGCAGAATCCAGTTCTGCTGAACCAATCCCGCATTTATCGTCTATTGTACGTACAGATTAGAATATTAGCAAATGCAAGAAGATATTTAGTTTGAACTGCAAATAAAATCCGAACCGGGCAGTTTGTACCTCATGTTTTTGATGGCGATTTTCTTGGTACCCGAAAGCCGTAAGTCATTAAGTAACGAAAATAGTCCTGAAAGAATGTGGGTTTTTAGAAAGTTCTTTTTCAGTTCATAGTGCTTGTACATAGTGCTCCCCATCTTCAAAAATTCAAGTTAGTAATTTAATATTCCCAAATAAAAGATTTCAAGTCAAATAAAAATATAGATAGACGTAAAAATTTTCATTCTAATTTCTCAATGTGTAATACTAGTGATAAAGAAGACGTCATTCTTGACATTCTGGACAAACTATAATTCTCCTGGTACCTATTTGACGCTGACGTAACACCGAGGAATATATTCGTTGGGTGGACAAGCCGGTTTAAAAATCTAGGGAATAGGCGCGCAGTTGAGGCCAGTCTCCAGACAGGAGTGCATGGCTGGAGAAAATCTCCCTAGTTACATAGATTTGGATATGGTTCAGTCAGACGAACTTTCTAAAAGTTAGCAATGGTTTGAATGATTGTAATGAACAGTACTACAAGGATGAGATCGTCTTACTGTCACAAAAAGTCTGACAGATTGAGTCAAATTGAAAACTCAGATCTACGAATTTACTCACCTTGTCCATTAGTTCTAGCGATGAAACCTAAAATACATAAACTAAAGATGAATACTCCTGGAAACCTCTTCTCTTTCCGCCTTCCTCTCCAGAGCACTGACTCCATAATTATTTAATTGATCAGAACACGCCGGTTGAAATTGTTGACGAATTCTAATTCCCTTTCTACCTTACAAACATGTCTTCCACCGAACGAGACCTCAGGTTCTCTCTCAAGAACTGGGCACACCTCACCTCATCACCGTCTAGACAACACTAAGCACACGCGTGGTCCGTGGTGACTGGTGAGTCGTGGTCTGTTGGTCGCGGCACCTTGAAGACGTAGGCCCCGTTATATTGAATGCTTTGTAATTTACTGGCAAGACATAGACACGGCTAATCCATATCACCACAGGGTTGATACAGTGTCTAAATTAGTTCACAAATCAATTAGTCGAGGTTCCATATTGATTATAGAGCCAACATGAGCAATACAATGAGTCACCGATCGTAGTCGTTACGGTAGCTCGGAACGTGGTCAGATCAGAGTCAAGTTTCTTCATGAGTGCCTTTTGTTACCTTGACACAGTTGTTACGCCTTTTGCGACACAAAATGCAACTATACAACGTTTCCCTTTTGTGCTTAAAAGCAGAAAGAACAATCATCACGCGAGGTATGAGCAACGGTTGGCTGGAAGTAAATTAATTAGATGATAAAGTTTGGGACCTATAGAGAATCTGCAATGGGCTCAGATATACATATGAGATTGTATGATGATTATTTCTGCCGTTTATGCGAAGCATGGATGAGATTATTTTCAAGCGTTACTTACTTTGCTTGTACCTTCTGGAAGTACTTCTGTCCATATATAATTTTAAATAAATTTGCACTCGTGATATATTTACGTTACTTGGTGCAACATCATAGATAGAGAAATGCTTTAAATTTAAGGTGCAATACTATTATACACCGCAGCCTCTGGCGCGAGAATTTCAAGACATCGATCCTCAAATAATATTGAATACATCTCTCACCTTACGGAAGAGCTTGGCTGGTCATAAAAACGGATAATCTATTCTTAAAGTATGTCGACCAATACACGATTTATGGGATAAAGAAAAGCGCCCTAAATATTATGCTTCTGCACACGAGCACTGCCTTATTCAACAATAACATCTAAGGCGACTGATGGGAGCTCAAGTGCGACATTAACCCATTAATGCCGAGCGGTTCCATTTGGAACCAGCGGAGAAAATGGATTCATAATAAAGTTGTATGGTCAAATAAATATACTAGTTTATGCGTAGTTTTGATACACATCTTTGGTTCTACTGCGCCGACTACCCCCTGCTCAGTTAACATCACAGGATTGTAATTACTGGGTGTCAGACAGAAGGGCTTGACATCATTGCAGAAAAAGATATGTAGTTCGTTCTAAAAATATATTATTTATAAGTTAGACGCAGAATTTTATCGATAAAGAGAGTACTTTTTATTCTGTATATGGTATTACGTGATATAATGTTTCTCATTATAGATTATAATGAGAAACATTATAGATAAAATGAGATTCATTATTGATTATAATAAGTCACTTAGATCATGAAATATTTTGCCATGTTCCAAATGGAACCGCTCGACAGTAGTGTAAGCATTCCGGTCATCTCATTTTCCCAGTTGATTACTTTGTGATATAGTTACGCATTGTATTTCAAAAATTTATTTGGATTTAGAGATTATTTATTTAGATCTTAGATCTAAAGTTTTTCTGTTATTTATTAGTGAACTATTATCTTTAGAGCTGTTAGGAGTACATATCCCGAAAGTTGAAATATTAGGAAGTAGGTACGTTGAACACTATACGATTTTT
Source organism: Hyalella azteca (assembly GCF_000764305.2). Classification (NCBI taxonomy): domain Eukaryota; kingdom Metazoa; phylum Arthropoda; class Malacostraca; order Amphipoda; family Hyalellidae; genus Hyalella; species Hyalella azteca. The sequence goes on along the minus strand of NW_025935305.1, from coordinate 202,436 downwards.
CATCCCGAGTCACTTTTTTTCTAATTGTATTTTTGGCAGATCATCACATGAAATAATTGAGATTTCGAGAGAAGAATAGCATAAAGATCAAACATTTGCTACTGAACCTTTCACAGAAGCAGCAACAGACGAAACAGACTGAGATTCAGATAACTCAGATGACGCAGCCATTTAGCAATTCCGCTCGCCTATAGAGAATAGTCATTGTAGTAAAAGTAATCACCAAATGTGAAAACAATATGACTATCGACAGAGAAGTAAGTCAACTGTGCATGGTCGACATGGCCACATTATGCTACGACATATACGTGGCTAGCCCGTGAGATTTGCTTATAAACTTTGGGCAGCAGATAAATCAGAGGATATTTTTCCGCAATCGAAGCCAATCGGCGGATCTAATAGAAAAAGAAACTTATTCATGGGCTGGAACATGGATTGGTCCCATAAATATGATACAATTGGTCCCAGGCAACATACTATATGTGATTTATATTTTGGTTTAGTAAGGCTTCTCAAAAAGCTTTTGAAAAAAAAAGAATGGCTATTGCAATGAATTTTCAAAAAGATCGGTTAGGAATAGCAATAATGCAGGAGACCCTAAACAAAATAATCAGGGTCTATAGTGCACCCTTCTACTTCGATCCTTGATGAAGTGCAATACAACAATCAACAACATCGGCTAGCAAAGAGACATCAGAAGCACTGCATATGCAAACAATGTGGACAACGCGCCCACAAACATTCGTAAAATGGGCAACCTTCCTATTCATTCTGAATGAATGGAAGCATTCCATGCTAAAAATTAAATTCTATTCTGGCATGATTGGTTTATCATCAGTATTGTCCATTACGAATACGTATATTACGTATTATCCATTATGAATAACCTTGCTTGATTTACTATCGGAAAAAGTGCTGTTTGAAGAAACGTTATGTTGATGCCGAGCGGTTCCATATGGAACCAAGCTATAATTTTTCATATAAAACGAAAAATAAATATATGAACATATTTTTTGTTTATTACCATCACAAACGATAATATTCGCACAAGGAACCAAGAAAAAATGTAGAAAATAATTCTCGGCATTAATGGGTACTAATGAGAGCGCTGCAATTCTGCGGCCACAAATGCTTTCGCTTTCGAGCATCTTTTTGCGACTTTATTGAACTCAGGAGCCTATTCGAAATAAACAGACGAATCAAGAATATTCCTGACCAGAAACCATGAGCAAACTTTCGTTATGGAATAGACGAATATGCAAGCTTAGAAGATGTACAAACCGAAAGGAAGTTTATTTCCTCCGCACCCTGTGAATAAATTAAAGAAACTTTATTGACTCTTAAATTTTAGGCTAAAATTTCACACATCAAAATTTATGGAGTTCTCTCGGATAAAAGGCCACAAAAAACAAACCAATTAATAGCGCAGCGAAAGATTGGAGAACTTTGAATGTATTATATTATTATTATTCTTCTACAGAGCAGTTATCGTGACGTCTGGTTCAAACGAACTTCGAGGGCACGTAACGCAAAAGGTTAATATCAAGCTAAAAATAAATAGTCACGAGAATTGATGAGAACGGATAAAAATGAGTAAACACTTGATTCGTAGGCTCCACTAAATAGTTTCGTCTTTAAGAGTCGACGAAATACCTACAAGAAGGAGCCCATGTTACGGGAGCCAGCAGGTTGTTCCAGGTTCTGATGGAGGCGCTCGGGAACGCTCTGTCGCCGACGCTAGATAGACGAGTAGATGGAACCATGGTTGAATTACCATGGATTGAACGACGAGGTCTGCTGTTGATGACGAACGCAGTCGGTTTCTAGAAGGCAGATCCGACATGCGCTGCAGACATTCCGTAAGATAAGGAGGCGCTAGGCCGTGAAGGCAATCGGAACGTCCGAACGGCGACCTTGAACTGCGTGCGCTGCTGCATGACAACGAGAAAGTCGCAATTATTTGAGAACACTCAATTTGAATTAAGGATATCTGAAGACCAAACTATGATCGATTAGGTACGGTAGATGATAGTACTGTTGTGCTCCTACCGCGTTGTGCTCCTACCGCTCCCGCACCCTGGAACTATGTTTTTTAACTATTTACAACACTTCTTTTTAACTTCACTTCTAGTTTGTCTGTCTGCTACAACTCTTATAATCGAAATTTAACACACTTCTACTTATCCTATCGATCTGAAATTGTGCACACTTGCGTAAAGTAAAGAACAGGCCATGGGCCTATTTCTTCAGTGCCGACACTTCTATGCTATATTCTATTTTAAAGTTGGAGACAATGCAAGAATCAAATGACAAAATAAATGATTTTAAAAATTAAGAATTGTTTTTTCAATATTAAAAAAAATAATTTTGTCAGCTACAAATCTTACAACTGATATTTGACACACTTTTACCTGTACAATTGACCTGTAAGTTTGCACACTTGTGTGAAGTCGGAGGCAATGCATGAATCAATTGACAGAATAAATAATTTTGGAAAAAATTTTATATATTAAAATAATTTGAAAAATTATTTTTTTTTAATATTCGAAACTAAAATTGGAAATTCATTGTACATCTGTAACATTAGAAACACTGGATTCTTTAGAAGTGTTGTCTTTAGAAAGTAATTTTTAAACGTATATTATTTTTATGACAAGTTGTCAAGCATATCATTTCAAAACCACATAACGTTGAACGCCAATTAAGTTTCAACCCCTATGTTGAATCTTGAATTGCTATGCAGGATCTACCCGACCTCAGTTCGCAATTCCGGTGTTCACGAGTTAAATTCTTCTGCTTTGATCTGACTCAAAAAGATCTTGTTATAATAATTAGTCAGTCGACGAGGTTACAAAACTGATTTTCGCTAATTATTTAATTTATTTCGCTCAAATTTTCGAGCCTCCCAAAAGTTGACCATCTAGTTTATCAATGTCACTTGCAACGTTAAAATTTTGCCATCGTGAAAATCGATTTCGACTGGAAATAAGAGCTACGGGCGGTAAACTGGCTACGAAAACACATTGACACCGAAATTTCGAGCGAACAAAGAAATATTAGGCTATCAAATATCTAACATAATTTCGACCGCACAAACTCCAAAATACAACGAAATCAAATCTCACACCCTGTGAAAGCCTAACAAACCTAGCGTTTATTGCACTACTAAAAAGAAAGCATACATAAAATCTCCTGCAACGTTCGCAGGCAAGCATTATGATTGAATAGCTCAGTTTGTCATTTTGTCAAGATCGGTGGACAACTTATAAAGGTGTCCGTGCTGAATAGTTCAAACGTTTCCTGTGACATATTCTAGATATTGCTGAATATTAGTAGCATGCTGGGTATTTGAAACTTGAACTCACGTGTCAAATTTTGCTTTTCTGCACCACCTGTCCCGTTCCATGTTGCCGATTTGACTACTGATGCCACAGCTCGCGCTTATGAAGCGATTCATGCATGATTAGCGTGAATTTGGAAATAAGTCTATAAATGATTACATTCAATCGCTTCAAATTAAATTGATTTTTGTACATTTCTAGGAAATTGCGTGACAATGAGTCAATCACTAAATATTTTTAAATATAATTTTTTGCTCCTGTATTCCGTATTTCAGATTCGAAGAAATTCCTTTCATAGAACAAAATTGTGCCTTGCCTTTTCGTTTGCTTGGAATCGGTCGTCGGTGCGTGAAGAGCCGAAGACCCGTGGCCGTGAAGTCACGTCACGTGATGAGAGTACCGAAAATACAGTTGCTGTTCCGACTCTTAAGAGTTAGGATATTTTCCACAACTGTTTTAAAATATAACATAATTAACCAACTGTTTATTAAGCTCTCTTAGGATAGACTTAGGTCAAGACGATTGCAAACTTTTGTCAAACTATCGTCTGTTCGTCACTTTATCTCTAGTCCCGACCTAGGAAGTTAGACCAAACGGAAGTCGGATAAGGCAACTTTACGATGGTATTGGACACTTCTAATTAAGGGTTTGTATTTGACTATTTGGGGGGTCCATCAGTGTATTATCACCATCATGGTGGCAATCCATAGGTTATTCAAAAGAACCTGTTCTTATGTCATTTTGAACCGATCAACGCTTCTTTACGGACCGATCGTAAAACACCTTCACCGGCAAAAGCTTTTGCACTTCTGAAGAAAGTCAGCTGACAGCTACACCTGTCTCTTATACACATCTAGATGTGTATAAGAGACAGAGTAAGGAATTTCCCAGTTCAAATATTTATTTATTTACTTATATCAACTTCGAAACTGTACATATTTTAAAATTGAGTTGTTATGAGACCATAACTGAGAAAATGTTGCTCAATGGGTTAGTCCAGTCGTAAATGAGACTTTCGTTATTCCCTTCCCCCCCCCCCCCCGCTGAGCCGGACCGGTCGATGCTCTTGCAAACGCATAAGTACTCACAATAATTCCCTGCCACCATGATCACCATTCACCATTATGACACCATAATACCGTTATCATGGCGTTATGTATTGATTGCAAAATGCAAATCAGGCCTCCACAACCACAAAGACTTTATCTAATGATTCTAATCTATCATATAGCTATTAGGCCGTCCGCCGTAGCCTCATTGGCCCGTGCCCCGTAGGCCGTAGGGAATAGTGATGTTGGATGTAGCCTGAAAGAGGCAATAATGATCTTACTGTCATAACTAACAATCTAACTGTTACTGTTCTAACATAGGTAGAAAACTAGAAATTCAAGTAGGGGCAAAAATGCCCATGTTTTTGGCCAATTTCAGCAGTTTAAGCATTTGACCCCTTCTTCAGTTCTTGCTAAATCCACTAGCCTAGTTAAGTCATAAGTTTGTTAAAAAAATGAAAAATTTTATAATTTTGCCTGCAATAACTTGAATAAGCTACTTCAATTTGAAACTCAGTATATCATTGGTAAAAAAATTGTTTTTAATTGTGGTTTAGGGAAATTTTGTCTGTTCTTCCAGAATCCAGCAAGGGTCATCCTACCCATGATACCTACTCATAGCAATAGGGCATAGGCTCACTACCAGGGCTGGAAAAAACCTATTTTTGTCTGAAATATCATGGCTCTAATATCATATAACTTCAGTAGGTATGAAATCTTGCGGCTCGAATGTCATAAATTTTTGTTTGATTGAAAAATCGCGGTTTGCACTTTGCAAACATTTCATTTCATATAATTTTCAACTTGCACAATCTGCATTGCTTTACCATTCCTGCCAAAATATCCTGCAGAAAAAACATAAACATCGTAATGTTAACAAATCAACTAAACGTTTTGTTGAAGATTGCGCATAGTTGTGGTCACTGGTCATAGACCAGACTGTAGAGCATGGCACAACATAGGTCGAGGACGCCGATTTCATGCACCAAAGACGCCAAGCAGGATGCCACTGGACACCACTGGACGCCGGTCGCCAATTATGCTTCTCCATAAACACGATTTACGATCGATATGGCCGATGCGCCGTACTGATCTACACGCTACGATCGTAACTATGTGTTGTAGCGCGTAGTTCCGATGGTGGTGAGAGCTACATTTGAGCACCCAAGCATACGAGCTCATAGCCACCTAAACTACGCGATGTAGCGCGCAGTTCCGGCGCTGTCTCTTATACACATCTAGATGTGTATAAGAGACAGATGTTAGAACACAATAGATCACGTTAGAACACAATAGATTGACAAGTTTTTTCAGCAGTAGCATTGGGCTTGCCAGACGTATGCACATTGTGATCGGGTGACAGATACAAGCAATCAAACAAGCTGAAGATTGGCGCGGTGACAGCGGGGCTGATCATGCAATCTATAGTTTATGGTCGGTCATGGCTGCCTGAGCCACAGTTTATGATCGGCCATGGACGCCAATTTAAGGTCGATGTGGCTGATAGAGAGCTTGAAAAGACGCCGATATCTCGAGCTAAAAGGCCCTACTCTACAGCCTGGGTCATAGACACTTTTGATCATGTCAAAGCGGTCAGACTGCATTAACACGTGCTCAACTTCAGGAATGACAAATTTTATTGTTGCCGTTTGACTGTTTTAGGGTAAAATTAGAGATTGGGGGTAACACACATAGTGACAAACCAGAGATTTTTTATAATCAGTTTTTAATTTCCTCATTTACTCAAGACTTAAAACAATTTCTTATGTAAGATAATGCTGGATTGCTGGTATCCATGATACTTTACTGGTATACTTACAGGACTCAAAAATGAACTTGAGAGAGGGTCTAAAAAACTCTGCTTTGCCACTGTGGACTAACACATGCATGGACTTCGTAAATAAATTAGCGCCTCGTAAATGGCTTTTCATGGCCGAGATATGTAATTCACGGCTCAAAGAAATGGAATCACGGCTCAAAGAAATGGAATTACGGCTGGCAAATCCATAAAACCACGGCTCGAAAAATTCAGTCGCGGCTCGCCAAGTAGATATATTCCATGCCTGCTCACCTACTCACTAGGCGTCTAGGCTGACATTTGATATCTCTACCTTTTAGCCTTTTAGGCTCAGGAAAAGTCTTACTATTTCTTGAAATATTGTGGCTCTAATATCACATGATTTTAGTAGGAATGGAATGTCACAGCTCTAATGACTAATCATAGTGACAAACCAGAGATTTTTTAGAATCAGTTTATTTTTAATCTCCTCATTTAGGATAAACGCGGTATATTCTGACACATTAAGGACGTAGCAAAAAATGAATGGCTATAAAAAAATCACTGTATGCGCAACTCGAGTTCTGTTTGCTTTATGTCACTCTCAAAACACTGCACTACGCGCCAGCAAAAATGAAATGTCACAAACTGTTGCCATATTTATTTAAAAGCCTTTAGAATGCAAACCTACCAAATCCATATGTTCCGACTGTTTGACGCTGTGATGCTGTGTGTGACAAAATTCGGCATTTTGTGAGACTAATTCAGGCTGCGCTTCAAACTCTACTAATTTGTAATTCCAACCCTCTTGTGTTTGAATTCTGATTGCTGTGTGAGCTGTATTGGAATATGACACAGCTGGGAATTAGAACACCATTGAATATTGAACACTACTTAATTTGGCTTTTAATTAAGACCTATTAAGCTTTTAATTAAGAAAATTTTAATTTTTGCACACAGCTCGCTGAGCTTGGAACGAGCTGTGTATTTAACACGTTAAGTGCGGCACGACCCACCCATGGGTCGTAGCCGATATCCCTCTACTGCGAAACGACCCACTGGTGGGTCGTTTATAAAAATGATACCAAATATTGATAAGAGCCTCAAAAATTAGTTTTATTGAAATATATAGCTCAGTTGTGTTGATGTCATTAAATAAAGGTTTGGAATAATATAAAATGAGTTTTACTAATTTATTTAGGTACCAAATAAAACATATTTATTATTTCCAGTTGCAAGGTTTTAATTCAGGGGAAGGGATGTATAATAATTGTCTGTGTAGACAGTCATCCCTGTGTCTAGCACGGGGCAAATTAGTCTAGCAACTACAGACTCTGCTGAACCTAAATTTTCAAACGTTTCACTTCTGCCACAATATATTTCAAAGTTCCATGTGTAACCATCAGGGGAACACAACTTGAAAATTTTACATCCGTACTTGCGGCATTTATTAGGTATGTATTGCTTGAAAATAAGCCATCCTCTATATGGTACCATTGTTTCATCAATGACTACTTCATGGTTCAATTTGTAGACTGCTTGGTATCTTTCTAACAAAAGTTTTGTAATTGGTAGTTTATCAAGCCTGCTGTTTGATGAAGTGCCCGAATCATTGAAATGAAGGGTCCTAAGTAAAACAAAAAATCTGTCTCTGACCATTATCTCACGGACACATTTTCTCTCAAGTAGAGCACTTTTTGACCAGTAAGATTCCATGGAATATTGAGGATTTAGTCCCATGTACAGGATGATTCCTAAAAATTTTTTTATTTCTGTAGAATCAGTTGGCATCCAGCAATTCAGTCTTGAGTTCCTTGTTAGATTTGGTTGTGCTTGCAAATACTCTGCATAATTATTTGTTTCACGGACAATCAATTCTATGACTGAATCAGTCAAAAAAAGGGGTAAACATCAATAGGCCAGATTTTCCCTTCATGAGAAGGGTTAGGTGCGATTGACAGTTCTTCCTTACCGCAAAACGGAAACTTTCATTTGAGCTGACACTTAGCCACACACTTTGCTCTGTTGGACCTTCTATTGCTTGATTTACATTTCCATTGTTCTTGTCATCACTAATTTCACCATTTAACTCACTTTCATCACTCAATTCATCAACTTTCTGAACCATCAGTCCCCTCTGGTGAGAACGTGTCATCTGATGGAATAGGATCATCACTGTCGGAAGAAGGTTCATCACGTTTCGCTCCCTTAGAATTACCATAAAAACTAGACGTTTCCATCATGAATGGTCTGAAAATACATGAGAGTGAGTTGTGAAACAGGAAAATTAGGTAAAATAAATTTATCAGCAAATTGTCGCACGACCCATATGTGGGTCGTGCCGCAGTGACATGATAAATCTCACACTCAGCTGCGAAATGACCCACATGCGGGTCGTGAATTTTATTGCGCTAACATGTAGAGCACATTGACAAACATACACAACCTCCCGCTTCGATGTCTGGAGAGGCACTGATGATATAGCAACCCAAACATAGCCGCACCAGCGGGCAGTCGGCAATTTTGGCCCCCACACCTAACGTGTTAAAATACACAGCTCAAATACAAACAATATTTAGAGATGTGCTATATTTAAATATTTAAATATGTGCTGTGTGCACATATTTAAATATTCAAATTAAATACTTTAATTAGAATTTAGAATACTCATATTAGAGTGGAAAATCTTTCTAAGTGCCTAAAAGGTCAAAACAATCTCAACCAACCTTTCTTACATAAGCAAGCTATCACATGTAAATTGTATACGGTAATGTGATTAATACCGTCAACCGGGGCTACTCGGGACAGGCGGGGCTACTCGGGACAGGCCTATGACACGGCGTAAAACTGTTGTAGTAGCGAAACTAATTGGAATATCGCAAAACTAAAAATAGTGGNGCCCCAACCGACGGGGCTACTCGGGACAATCTCTATTTTGTGTCTGGCACCTTACGAATAGCATATGGAATTTTTTTGACAACGCCATTTGATAGCCCTGCCAATCAGCTATTAAATGAGACTAAACTTGTTTATGAAATGTTTAACAAATAGTCAAATAGTTATATAACAAATAGTCAAATAGTTAGTCAAAGACTACTTATAGCCTTATAAAAATTAGCTAAGCTGCTAGCTTTGTTATATGTACAATGTATTGCAACACTTGATGCCTCTGTACCAAAAACAATTCATTGGAACGTAATACACTAAGATTAATGGCAACAGGTTTATATTCCAATTTGTCATAGTACATTTATACTAGACCATGAATAACAATACCTCAAAATAAATTGAAAACTGCCACTCAATATATATAAATATGTAAAAAATAAAAATAATAATAAAATGATTTTTTTATTAATAAATCAAGTGATTTAATCACGTGATTTAATATGTTTTGATTTAATCAGTTTTGATTTAATCATTGCCAACCCTGTTTTCACATGATCACAGCATCATCAGCATACAGAATCATTTTTAACCTTTTGCCACCCACACACACCAACACCCATTCTCCTCACCTTGTAGCATCTCTTCTGTGTAAAGTTTGAACTGTGAAGAGAAGTAGAGACAGGATGAAAGCTCTTATTAACCTTTTATTCTTAAGGCGGCGCATCAGCGTGACCGGGGACTAGGAAGTCCCAAACTCATCATAAGGTCATAAGGTCTTAGTTTCATTTTCTGATGGACTTTTTGTCTGGTTTAAGAGGACATATTTTGCTGTAGGTATGCTAGGTATGAAATTGAATGTAGCACAAGATTTTGCAGGAGCTTGTATTTAATATTGAGTACCGTAAATTTGGCGTAAAATGGGGTAACTTAGACCACTTTTTTTTATAAATGATGCCATTTTTTTACTAGCTAAATTAAACTTGAATTGAAACATGCAAAATACAGGTCTATACTCTAGCTTCACTCACCATAAATTGCTGGCTCCTGCCTCTCATAGTTTTTATGTAATTTCAAAAAAAGTGATGGTCTTTGTTACCCCAGCTCTTGGGGTAACTTAGACTGGGTGGTAAAATCAATTATATTTTTTGGTAAAATAACTCCAAATAACTCCAGGTTTTGGTGCATTGTAGTAGAACTCTTCCAGTTACATATGCAAATGACAAACTTGAGGAAAGTGTCATTCCTGGAGTTATTTAACCAAAAAATAAAAAATTGGAGGGGGTACTCTGACAGGCTTTAAATAATAGCTTTTTTTTGTGGGTCACATTTTTAATTTTTTAACCTATTAGATATGCAAACTTTTCAAATCTTTCTAGTGTGTTATGTAGCCTCAGTATTAGGCCTTTAATGCTCATTGACAAAATTTTTCTATGTCAAATAGTTTTTGAGTTTGTTAAAAAAATGAAAAGTGGTCTAAGTTACCCCGCCGGTCTAAGTTACCCCATTTTACGGTACCTATTGAATACATCAGTGAACAATTTAATGTTAGAAAATTTTCATCTATTCTACTATCTTCAATCTTGAAACAGCTTAACTAGTCAAATTTATAAAACAGTGATTTCTCAACAGGCTAATAAAAACATAATTGATATTAAATTCTTGAAAACACTCATTTAGAGCAATTTTTATTCTTAGTTTACTCTAAATTTTGTGTAGTATGTATTCAATAATATTTCCCCTAATTGCTTTTATTTTTCAGATGCAAGAATTTGACAAGCTGAACCAAATGGATAATTATGAAAAACCTAGTGACAAATCTGGGAAGCTATCGCTGGATAATATAGAAAAATTACAATCTCTTGGAAATATGCACAATGAATGTTTGACTGAGCTGCCTACTAATGAGGATAAGGGCATTGTTAACAGTGATGTTATTAGTTTGTCTTCTGTGAAGCCCCCACACAATAGCCAATCTGATTGTTGTAGACATGACATTTCTTCAGAAGGTTCTAATACTAAATCCACCTGTATGGAGGCCTGTAAGGCATTGCAACCACGTGTTGGTGGTCACTCTCGGTCACAGTCTGACGGATGTCAGAATATCCAGCGTGATGCTACTCACTGGCACTCATTGCACACTCAGGAACTTCACACTTGCCCTCCTCATTCCACACCCTTAGGTGGATCCTTGGCTAGGAGCCTGAATAAATTAAAGGATGTTTCTAATTCTTATGATCATATTATGGGTGAAGTCAGTCTGCCTTCATCTTTGATTGATTATTCTTCTTCTGCATCTTTTACTGAAAGAGATGACACTTCAAAGTTGGAAAATCACTCCTTATTTGGAAGCAGATTCCCTCGACCTAAACCAGGGGAATCTTTGATTAGTTTTTTATCTTCTGCTGATCACTACAAGAAATGTGGTGCACTGGAGAGGGAAAATGCACACTTCTACATCTCAGAGGCACTTATGGCTGCATTTGAAAAAGTTTGTTCTGCATTATGTAGTGGTCTATTTTACCGTGCATCTTTAGGCTATTATAATTAATTCTGTTATCATTTATTTTACTCAGTTTTTTTCCTAAAATGTGTTTATATTTCTGTGCAGTTTCTTATAACTTGGCGTGGCCTGTATTAAGTAAAATGATATCAATAGCTGCTTTATTGACTGATGTACAATTAATTAGCTTTAGTAGATTCCAATTATTTAAATTTGATTACTTATCAACCGATAGCTTTGTTGTATGATGAAAATTTGGTTCTATGAGATTTTAGTGTTAAAACTTGATGATTGAGAGATAACTTTGTTTAATGATTTATGTTTGGCTTCAGTAGTTTCTAGTGTTGAAAAGGTGATAAATTGACTACAGATAGCTCTGTTGAATAATGTTGTGCATTTGTTTTTTTGTCCTTAGTGTTAAAAAATGTATCATCTGACTACAGATGCGTTTTGAAGCTGAGTGTCGAGATGCTGGACTGATGAGTGACTTCGATGATGACAGCGATGAAGAGATTTCAAATTTACAAAAAGAGATCAGAAGAAAACGTCTTGAAAAATTGGACAGACTACAGTATAAGGATGTAAAAAATAGTGCTTCAAACTCCTCTAATTCTGCTGTAGGAAACCTGCCTTCTGCAAGTAAGATGAGATGTATTAATCAATGGAATAATTGTGTTCAATGGGCTTAACTTCTCTTATCTCATTCAATGCAATTTATGATAATGTCCTCACATGTAACAATTATATATACCTATATCAATTTCATTCATGCATGTCTAAATAAAATTTGTTTATAAATAAATTATCATGTTACTACTAACTGCAGTCAGTGTGAGTTTAAATAACAAGCTTACTGTTATGTCTCAAGGTACAACTGACTACAGTCTGTACGAGTCTCCTCGTAGCAGCACACACACAGAGTCTTCAGATCCAGAACTTACACCATCCCATGAACAAGGTCCGTTTTATTTTGTGTGTGATTATTGAGATGATTCTTGGATGGTTCTTTTCAAGTCAATCCTTCAGCATTGATAACAAAAAAAAAAAAAAAGTAATATTTTCCAACTGGGCTCTGAAGAGAATGCTGATAGAAAAGCTTATTGGAAATATTTTTTTTTATTTAACTCGTTGACCTTCAGTTTATCTAACTATTAGAACTGTGCACTCATTCTATCAATGGTTTTTCCATGAAAATGTGCATTGAATAGATTGTAATGCTTAAGAAGTGGCAAAAATATTGAGAATGAGATTAAGTATATTATGTTACATTATTAGTTTTTAATTTAAATCGTATTCAGGTGTGAGACTGATGTCAAAAAACACCTCTACTCTTGGTCGACCTCGCAGAAAAACTCTGAAGCGATCACGGACTCGCACAGAGCGTCTTGGTGGCAGCAGTATTCTATCTTCATCAGGCTGCAGTGGACTATGTGATACAAGTACTTATGAATCTTCCACTAATGACACTATTGACACTATTGACTTAGTGACGTCAACACACCAAATGCCCATAAGCAAGAAAACAAGTGACTCTGCAAGCCAAACTTCAAATGATGGCAGCTCAGACAACAAAACTCTAATGGGTCCAGAAGATGCATCAGATGATCATTTTATTACTGGAAATGAAAATTACCTCTCAAAAGACAAAGAATCTGAGACTCAAGCTGATGATCAAACTTCCTTTAGCAATAAATCTTCTAGAATAACTCGTAGAAACAATGATAGTTCCTCTTCATATTTATTAGAACCAATTGGCTATGGCTTTGTAAGTCCTAACACCTCCATTAATAAGGATGAGTTGCCGCCACACATTCCTCACCACCGCACGGCTGAAGGCATCGGGCTACATCTTCTCCAGCATTTGGGCTCCCCTCAGCGACAACTCCCTAAAGCCTCCGACTTGCAGTGGCTTGTGTCAGAGCGAGATGCTCCTCAAGAGGTGGGGCAGGAATTTCCTCATGTCATTAATTATGTTTACCATCTCCTTAAACTTCTTTTGAACATTTGTCCTCTTGGCTGAGATGACGGTCATACAATGTGGCTCCATTTTGTTTGAATTATAATATAGACCACTAGTATGGTATTAAGCATGTATGATTATGTTCCACTTATGTTCATAGTAACTTAGTCATGTTGTGTACAATGATCTTACATACTTTAGTTAGTTGTTTAAATAAGCACACGGAACACTTAGTTTTAATAGGCTTCGTCCTGGGTTGAGTTGAATGGAAGCATAGTTGTTATACTACTTGTAAAGTTGTTAAGCTGTCTTAAGTTTACATGTTCAACAGCGTTCATCTTTAAGGGGGATGCTTCAAGACATGCCTCAGTCTCTTCCTGAAATCATTTTTATCATAGTTTCCCCTTTGTTCGAACACAAATTTAATAATTTTTACTACTTTTGTGAATATTTATCAGTTATACATTGATGAGGATGATCTTGTTTTATTTGTATATTATTTTTACAATTAGATTGTGTTAGATTACTAGAACAATAAATTCAAATTTTTTCAAATTTACAATTAGTAGTTATTAGCAAATAAAAAAATTAACAAAAAATGAATAAAGAACCGTGGTTGTTTGTTTACTAATTTTAACCTATCTTTTGCATTGAATGCCCCAGAGTTATTGACTGATGTTAGTATTTGCCTCAGCTGCTGCCTCTTCCTGATGGTCCCTTGGGTGTCAAAGATCAAGTGCTGCTCAGAGGCACATCTGACTGGGCACCTCCTCGAGAACAGCTCATTCTTTCGCAACTCAAAAAGTTAAGGTCAGTTTACCTCCACCCTCTAACTCTAACCAGTTGAAGAATGTTAATATAGCTAAAACTTTTAATGGTAGTGCATTATTGCAGCCAAAACTTGATATGGGATCACATTTTTGCAGCTAGACTTCCTATGGTAGTACTTTATATCGCACAAAATTTCTGAAATAATTTTTTTAGCCCGAAAATACTTATAGAAGTAAGTATATATAGTTCAGCCACGACTTCCTAGCATAGCACACTCTTTGACCCGAGACTTCCTTTTGCAGTACTTTTTTTAGGCAAGACTTGCTACGTATAGGAGTAAATTTGTTCAGCCCAAAGTGAAATTCACTTAGATTATGATAATTGTACTACTTGTTTTTCAAGATAATGGTATTGTATCATTTTTTACATGAAACTAAACAAGAAAATATTGTAAGACGTGAAAAATTAAGATTTTTTTGTTAAACTCTACATCAAACTTGAAGTCTTTTTGAATGAATGGGCTTGATCACATTTCCTATAGTTATTTTGAACAGTTCCATTAGAATGTACTCTTCTAGAAAAACTTGGGCGGTATAGAAAGTCTGATCTGAAAAATGTACTCCATTAAGTCGTATCAGCTGAAAATGTGTAGTTTTTATGAAGTCTTTTATATAGCTACCTATCTTGAAATTAAGAAATCGGTGTGTTCACAGCCGCAGTCGTACCATGAGCAACCAGAAGTACCGCTGCGCTGGTTGCGGCCAACACGTCAGTCCCAGCCTGAGCAAACATTACCGTCTCTGCCACTACTTCATGCGATATTTCTGTGCCACATGCCACATGAACCAGACACACGTTATTCCTGCTAAGGTTTGTTATGTGGAACTGGGCATGTTATTTCTGTGCCACATGAACCAAACACACGTTATTCCTGCTAAGGTTTGTTATGTGGAACTGGGCATGTTATTTCTGTGCCAAATGCAACATGAACTAGAGGCACATTCTTCCTAGGTTTGTTCTCCAAACAATTTTTTTTTAGACTGGGGATGTTAATTTTGTTGCATGCACATAAGATTCAGTTCATTCATACAGGAGATTGTTCTCAAAGTTAAATGATTTTAAAGTCAGGAATTTCTTTGAACTGAATGCAGTTATTGTCGTGTTTTTAAATGAATATTTTACGTGTCACTGTTCCGGATGCATACTTGTTTGACTTCTATACTTTTCCTTTTTGGCGAACCAAATATTTTGACTCTGTATTATATCCCCTTAGAAAACTCATAGAACTCTCTAAAATTAGCCAATTTGACTGCACATAAAGAAAGTTTGAAGGTGAACTAAAAATTTTTTGCGTTAACTTGATCACTTGTGCGGTCAGGTTAACTACTATCGCCATCACTGAAGCGCTAGTAAACGTGCTACTACTGCCAATATCATCATCATTAATCCATTTATTGTTTTTCAGATGTTACACGAGTGGGATGGCAAGGCATACCCTGTGTCCTGTTTTGCTCATCAGTTCCTGACCCGTCTTGCTCCTGAGCCTCTTCTCTACCCATCTACGATCAACCCTTCCCTCTACTCCACCAGCCCCCCTCTACAACAGTTTCGACTCTACCGGGTCCAGCTCCTCTACTGCCTGCCTTATATATACTCGTGCAGTCGAGCCGCTCGGTAATAACCCTGCGCATTCTTCAGTATGGGATATTAATTTATAAGAGGATTTTAATATTATATATCTAAATTAATTTGAAAGTACAATATTTTAAATTCTTATCTCATTGTTGAACAGTATTGATCCGTGATATTTTTTCATTGTATTATAAAAAAAGTTGGAGTCACTACTCCATCTATCCAAGAATCTTCAATAAGTTTACAACCCTGTTACTTTAGAGCAGCGGTTAGTAGGTAGATAGTAAGGCTAGTCATGTTTCTTTGACAACGTCATCTTCATGTTTGGTATTGTAGTCAAAATCTTGAATGAATATTTTACTTGCTGAGATAGAATCAATCGATTTCTCTTGTGTACAGACGACATATTCTTTCTTGGCATCAATTTTTTCACACTCACCTGCAGCTTTTGACCCTCACTACTTGCATTTGAAATCAATCCCAAATATTTGATGCACACCAGCTACATATGACAACCCTTGCCCTCCTACTCTTGGCACCTCCCTTCAACTCTTGCCACAGCCTTTCTACTCCTGGCACCGCCCTCCTACTCTTGGCACCGCCCTCCTAATCTTGGCACAGCACTTCTCCTCTTGGCACTGCCCTCTAACTCTTGGGACCGCCCTCTAACTCATGGGACCACCCTCTAACTCTTGGGACCGACTTTCTACTCTTGGCACCGCCCTTCTACTCATAGCACCTTCCTTCTACTCTTGGCACCGCCCTTTTACTCTTTGCACCGCCCTTTTACTCTTGGCACCGCCCTTTTTACTCTTTGCACCGCCCTTTTACTCTTTGCACCGCCCTTTTACTCTTTGCACCGCACTTTTACTCTTTGCACCGCCCTTTTACTCTTTGCACCGCCCTTTTACTCTTTACACCACCCTTTTACTCTTTGCACCGCCCTTTTACTCTTTGCACCGCACTTTTACTCTTTGCACCGCCCTTTTACTCTATGCACCGCCCTTTTACTCTATGCACCGCCCTTTTACTCTATGCACCGCCCTTTTACTCTTTGCACCGCCCTTTTACTCTTTGCACCACCCTTTTACTCTTTGCACCGCCCTTTTACTCTTTGCACCACCCTTTTACTCTTTGCACTGCCCTTTTGCTCTTTGCACCGCCCTTTTAATCGTTGCACCACCCTTTTACTCGTTGCACCACCCTTTTACTCTTTGCACCGCCCTTTTACTCCTGGCACCGCCCCTTACTATTTGTCTCGCCCCCAACTGTTTGCCCCGCTTCAAATGTGTCTTGCCCACAGCGAGGCCCGCCTGGCCAGCTCGTTCTGTCCCGACCACTGGCGCAGCGACGGTGAGGTCGTGTCGCTGCAGGAGCTCCTCAACATCAAGACCCACGCGGGGGCCGTGGTAGGCACCAGCAAGTCTCCTCTCACCCCGGGGGGCAGCGTCCTGCTCGCCCTTCAGTACATCACTGCCAAGTGTCTCGACCACGTCTCCAACTGCCAGGTCTCATTGTAGTCACAATGTTTATGCGGATATATACGTGGTTATTTCTTCACTACATAACCGTCAAGTGTCGGCCATATCTTCACCAATTACGTCTGATCGAAGTTTATCTTCATCGCCAAATTGATTTTATTCCTTGACCGTTCTACTTCTTTATTCTAATTTCAAGTTGTTCTTACATTGAAGCACATGAATTACTTTTTATATTGGAGCCACGACGGGTTGTTATGGTTCATTTCTGCTAGATGCTCCATCTATTCTATTATGTTGAGTTTATGTGTGCTGAAGATGGCTTAGTATTTTAGTTGAAGAATTTTCCTGTAAATTTATTTAGTATAGCGAAGCTCATCATTTCTATCATATAATCCATTTTAGGTATGAATTTGCTTTGGTAATTTTCTGGTAAATTTACCTTCTTTTCATGATTTTGTAACGTTTGTGATATCTTCTTTTGTCTCCTTCACATTAATTGTTATTACCATAAGAAGGCTTTATAATCTGATGGCAACAGTGATGAAGTTGAAATAATCTTGTGTGATACAAGCGAGCTAGCCACTTCTGTTTCGAATTCCTAGTTATGGTGCTTTGAATATTGTTTAAATCAGGTTTAAAAGAGACAAATTGTTATCATTTAAATAATCTATCTCACGAACAACTTATCTATCAAAGATATCTATGATGAATTATCTTACAAAAATATCAAACAGATGAATGTATTTATGTGTACTGCAGGCGTGCCAAGGCCGTGGGTTTATCTGCGAGGTCTGCCAAGACGAGACTCCGATTTTCCCGTTCGAGTTGTCGACGGTGCGCGTGTGTCGAGACTGCAGCGCCTGCAGCCACTACCGCTGCCCTCTGCGCCGCTGCACGCGCTGTGACCTCAGGAGGCACAAACGTACGCGCTCTTATGAGGCCAAAGAGCCTCATAAAGCACGCTCTTATGAGGCCAAAGAGCCTCACAAAGCACGCTCTCATGAGGCGAAAGAGCCTCAAAAAGCACGGAACTGCGACACACGCGCACCGCAAGAACCTCCCACTGATGTTGGTGCGTCCAAGGAGGGCCAGAGTGTCGCGGGAAAAACTTTTTCTCATCATCCTGACGAAGGAAGTTGTACGGAGGTGGATGGGAACGCACCAGATCCTACCACTAACCGGGATACTCGTGTAGAGGTAAGCGAAGAACGCCGTGCTGGGAGTGAGGATGTATCTACGGCTGACGCATCAACTATTAGCGCAAATTCTACTATTTCATCGGTCGTTGGTTGTCAGGGGTGTTGTTCTTTAAAGCTCGAGTCCAAGTTTAATGCTTCTTCTTGTCTATCTTTGACTTGTATGCAGGAAGCTGCCACTGTGGCTGCTGCCGCACTCACTGACACTGATGTGACCGCTGGCAGAGCTGTGCACTGCAATAACACGGCTACTGCAACATCACATCGCTGTAAGGGCCTCGCTTCTCATAATTGTGATGCTAGTTCACAAATATCAACAAAAAATTGCGTTATTCACGTAGGTGCTGATCAATCCCCTGGCGTCAAGAACGTGAATTTTGTAGCTGAAACTCATGTCATGGCTCCGAGAGCGTCTGATACTGATGATAGTCTTGGAAATAACACATCTCAGTCTGATGATAGAGGATCTTACCAGTCTGTTGGATCAGGCATCTTGAAAGGCGTCGGAACTCTCCGACCTTTCGTGAGTTTGCAAGGATCTTTGTACCCTTCCGAACGACCCAAACGCAGAGTTCTTCTCAATAATTTATCATTTCGTGAGGCATGAAAGCTTTCAATAGAACTTCAGTTTCTGAACGGCCTGAACGCAGAGCTGTTCTCTATTATTTATCATTGCTCTAGAAATGAACATGAAAGATAGCACAGATTTCTTTGAGCTTCCGAACGGAGAGCTATTTTCAGCTCGCTATTGCGCTAGGAATTACGTGGCAGAAAATGACGCGGCGCGATTACGTGATAAAAATACCCTATATAGATCTTGCGAGCTCTTTGTGCAACTAATATAGTCGATGCATTCCGCAGCCACTGTATTCGGATAATATGACCTTTCATTTTCTCTGTGTGCGTGCTGGTAATAGCGTGTGCAGTTTTCATATGCCAGCCTTTACGCTGACTTAGTACAATTAAAAAATCTACGTAAAATACTGAAAAAATCAGTTTTCATGTTGAAATGCCCCCATAGAGAGCGTTTCACCATTAAAACCCATTTCCAATTTATTTTAGTATTCCTGAAACCAGAATATTTTATCAGAGAAACAGTCACTTTGTCCAAACATCGAAACGCGTTTTGTCCTGCCTCATTCTGACCAAGTTAGGCTCGGCCAAACAGCGTATCAGTGCTACGTCCGCTCTCTATTCCTGCTGTAGGTAAAAATGTGCCTGGACAATTTGAGCTATTAATTTTTTTGAGTGTCTGCCGATATCGACATCTTTATTCTTTGCATTTCTTTTTCGTAGGAATTCTCGTAATTTTATTGAATTAACAATAAAAGAATTCATTCAAAACATTGAAATTCTCGTATTAATCGCTTAAATTGAATTTTATTAGAATTAAGGATGACATGGCATACCTACATTTCAGTGTACGTCTGTTTACCTCGTGATGAAGATCGTTCCGCTGGAGCTCGTCTCAGCAATTATTCCATTATAGGATATTCTTCAGATGTTGTTAAGCTCTCAGCCTTCTCTACGACCATCTATACATGGCTATAGTACAACTCAGTTCTGCTCTTTGTTGGGAGCTATGAAGTGCTGCACGACAAGACCATGCCACTACTGTGTGAAGTACAGAGTGCAGTGTAATCCTACACTCATCTTGTTGAGTGCAGTGTAATCCTGTATTCATCTTATTGAGCACAATGTTCAGTGCGGTCTAATACTCAATTCAATTGTATATCACATCTGCCGACTGCCTACTTTGCTTTGCTATGATAAACACATGAAAACATTAATCATGTCTGCTGCTTGAATTACTTTGATTATTTGTTATTTGTAAGTTAGACGGACATCTCTCCATTTCTTGGCTCATACAATGCGTGCACCATCAGGGCTTGTTCTACAGCGCTTCATTGATCTCTCTTTTCCTCGATCAAATTCATGTGATTTAGCAGTAAGGATCATCATTAATCAATTAATAATTTAGAAATCAGGTCAATGGCGCACGAAGTCTTTGTAGCATGCCTCGATTTATAATTAGATTCATGGCTGCTTTAGATTCAATTAAAACCATTCCCACAATTTTTTAGTCAATGAGGCTGTTTCTGAAGACAATTTCTGCTCAAGTATTGTTTCTTAAATATTTGAATAGGATTATTCCAGTGAAGAGATGCCTGAACCATCCCCTGCATCCGTCCAGTCAACGCATGCCACGCCAGTATCGTACGTGCGTTGAACATTTTCATTTTTAGCGCATTTTCTCATTTATGGAAAAAATGCACTTTTGTGCTCGCCATGTCCGTCTGTCTGTCCGTCCGTGACCTCAAGTTTTCGTCGACGAGAAAATGCGCTCTCTGTCACTCACTGCATTGAGTACTGAGTTATATTTTTTCCCCGTTTGTTACCGAAGAACATAAAGGATCGGTAAAACAATAGAATATCTTGAGTTTCATCCCAAATATATCAACAAATTGCAGGTTCTTGACGGTGTCGGTTAAGCGATCGGGTATATTAAGTTTCATGAGAAAGAAATGATTGATTGACCATGCCATATGTTGCGACGGATGATCTCAGCACGTCTTAAAATCTAACATACGAGATTAATTTATTGCATTTTCTTTTGATAGTAATTTCTTGAAGATGTGCACCATTCCTGTTTTGATATTGTAATGTATATGATTTTTTCTGAATTATATTGCTGGCTACTACGGAATTTATATACCATACTATTCAAATATGATGAGCTGCCACTCCGATCTCCACTGAAGACGAGCAGAATACATTGAGGTTGCGATCTATTCGATGATCTGAAGTGACTTTACTTAGCGCCTTTCTTCGGGATACTCGTATATTGCTTCGCGTATAAATGATGTTTCCAAGTTGTATTTACGCCTTACGTATTGTTTGTGTGTACCTATGCATTGTAAACAGAGCTCAGATATATTGCTATTTATTAATTCTCTGAGCCAGCCTTCTTCCAGGATTTAAGTGAGTCCTCAATTTTATGGGTGTAATCGCGTTAAAGTTGGGATTATGTCAATTAACCTTGATAACAGCGGGTGATGGCGAGCGTTGTAGGAATAACCCGTAAAAGGACAGTTAAAATTGGACGAGGTTTTTAGAGTGTAATTGAGGTGATGAACATTGGGCTCTAAGAAACAACAAAATTGTGCACTTGCTCTAACTCCACTGTAGATTGTCTTTCGTTTGTCTTATGTGAGTTTTACTACTTGTAAACTGCTACTAGTGAATCACTAGCTTGAGATTTATTCATAGTGTTTTATAGCTTAGGGTCAAGTTATGTTTCACCATTTAATGTTTCACTTTCTTTAAGTTTCAATTTGAAAGATGCAATCGTAAACTCGTATTCAGTTCAGCTAAAAAGGCAGCTCCGAACTCCGTACTGAAACATCCTAGCTATGATGATCTTTTGTTCTTCCATGTAGTTACTAAACCTGCGAGTACTATAGTGGTTACCAAACTGTGGTGTGTTAATCTCACAAGTAATTTAATTTTGAGGGAATTTTCCATTGTAATAATTTATATATTGGAGGTGAAAGAGTTGCCATATACAAGATAAATACAAGACACTTAAGTTGCTATGTATTTGTCGAAGGGACAACATGTTTATTGTGGCATGACATATTGTATAGGGTAACAATGGGAGAAAATTTGGTAACCTCTGGCTTATCCAATAATTTAACACTGCAATAATATAACCTAACACTTTACTGTACTCTATTGTGGAGCATTGTTATAGTTTTTAAGTCAAAAATAACGAGAGCAGCTGTCGACCACGATGTCTGCCCTAATTTACCGTCTATTTAAAAACTATATTTCGACACCCGGAAAATCCAGACAAATTCTCACACTAGATAACTCGTGCCTTCTGCGCCCTTCCGTCATGTGATCACGCACAGCTCTGTAGCTGCACGTTCTATCCCTATGCAGTCATAGCTGCTTCCTTTAATTTCTTCGACCCAAGGAAAATTAGGGCGAATTTACTTGGTGTATTCTTTGTTTTTAAATTCATGTCTAACTTGAGATTTAAGCAAAATACTTTTAAACGTACTTTTCAGTCAATAAATAATGACCTGATAATCGATCCATGCTACCGATTATAAGAATCACAATGATCACGTCCGAATTACTTGCTAATAGAAGAATATTTAGAAGAAGTCCGGAATAGATAGCACCTTGATTAGTGTTGGGCGAGTCACTCATCCCGTGGCTTGGAAACCTTTGGTATTGAACACGCGTATTGACTTCTCATCCTGGTACATGCGCGAAGGAATAAGCTTTTGATTACTGCAGCAACACCGACGACGTGTGTTACTTATAAATGGGTTTCTTTTGTTTTATCTGCTTTAATGCATTTGAATTCATCATTTTAGAAATGTGAGCAAATATTACGATTGAAAAATTCAACTATTGAAATAAAGCTTGTATCGTTACCACTCTCGTGTATCAGCTAATGTTGACGTTACTTAACATGACAATGCAAATGCTAAGTTGCTTCGCTTATGACATTTACAAGTTCTAAGCATGATATACTCTCGTGAATTATATGTTGATGAAACAAGTAAGCGAATTATCGAGATGTGCTTGCCTTAGTCCCTTCGAAGTGACGCGTTTCTTGCCAAAGTCTACCCTACTTGTTGATCTGGTCTAGGATTTATTATAAATATTTTATGTATGTTGCCACATTATATTTTTGTGAACTAACTCGCTCGTTTCATTGTCATGTTATTCCTGTAGTTAGTTCGGGGTAAATGATTTATCGTTTTATTTTACGTCAATGCCTAATGTTTAAAATTTCTTCATATACTTTCATCTTATTTCTATCGAAATAGTGCGTATTTTTATTTTGTAAGAAGTTGTCTCTCGGTTGCGGCAGTCTCCGATGCTTCCTTCAGACATTTTATTTTCTACGCGCTTTATAATGAAAACCTATGCATATAGTGTTGCAATTGAAATCTACTAAATTTGTTCCTAGAACCAAGTTACTTCTGCTTCACTTTTGTACTCATGTACGATTTTTTTTTCATTCAAACTTGATTTAAAAAATAATACAATATCTTATCTCTACTTATAGATTTACGAAAGAAATATGCCACACTGCTTTGATATAATAAAAAACTGTCTGAAGGAACGCGTAGTTTCGAGTGACTGAAAGGAAGCGGCGCTCCTTGCCTCCGCGCTGCCAACTTATTCCTGAGCACCTCAACCAGTTGCAAACGCACATTTATACCATAGATAATGCTATTCGTACCTGAAGACCGGTCACTTTGTGTCTGCGTAAACATCGGAAATGTTATTCGTACGTGAAGGTCTTTAACCCCGTCTCTCTGGACATATTAACCATCGTTAACGCTATTCGTGCATTAAGGCCGGGCTGCTGGAAATTTCTTTCCCTTAAGGACTAACCATGGGTCACTGATACACTTTATTCTATCAGTTGGATAACCTCATGTCATCAATGTTATTTGCACCTGCACAGCGGGTAACGAGAGTTATAATCAGAAGGCATAGGGTTAATGGCAACTTAGAAGTCGAATTTTCTAGCTGAATCCAAGACGGAGCTACTAGTCACCATTGCACAGCGGGGAACGAGAGTTATAATCCGAAGGCACGGGGTTAATGGCAACTTAGAAGTCGCATTTTCTAGCTGAATCCAAGACGGTGCTACTGGTCACTTGGAATCTGAATTCAGTGACGACCTCAGAAAGTTAAAGCAGATTTGCTTGTTGGTAGCAAAGCTTCCGTGATAGTGACACTCTGGTCCAGCTTGACGACTTTCAGTTGTATGTATATATGGATGCAATGGAAAGAGAACTTTTCGTTGATTAATTATCCCATACTTCTTTTAGGTGGTAGGAAGGTGTGGAATACTATTAGTGTGGCCAATTAGAGCGCTTCATTGGTTTACGGGAGCCAAGATGAAAACTTGTTCTGCGTCTGGCTGCGTCACAACGCACAACAGCCCCGTATCTCTGCACCAGTAAGTCTCAGCGCTAGAAATATATTATCTTTCGTGTGTAATTCAGGAATTCATTCTTCTTTAATGCTCGACGCTAATTTATATGAATATGCTGATTCTTACATGATATTTAGTCGATAAGTGCCTGTTATTTATACCGTTATACCGGTCAATTCTCATCTCTGCTGTCATCGATGATCTATTTATCCCAAAATCTGTGTTTATCAGTATTCGCGTTACTCGATATCAATATATATTTACTTCTCCACCCAGCAATTACGTAATTTAACACCTCTGTTTCTTAATCGAGAATCTCAAATAGAAAGGATAATCAGTTCGAATGGAAATTATGACAATGCAAGCGATTTTTCACAGGTTCCCGAAAGACCCAGTACGAAGACAAGAATGGGCGAATGCAACAGGCAGATATAAATTTGTCCCTACCAAGTTCAGCTACTTGTGTGCTAGACACTTCAAAGAAGAGGACATCGATCGTTCTTCGAGCTCCAAGATTCGATTACGCCCTGGAGCTACGCCTTCTATTTTTGGACCTGTACTGCCTCATCACAAAGCTGGAGGTGGTAAACCAATGCGAATGAGAAGAAGGGATCATATTCCAGAAAACGCATGTGGTGACATTGGCACTTTATCCCGTGAACAACCACGAAATCAGGAATGCGGTGAAGTGGTACAAATAAAGCGAACGTTCCAGCAAAAACTCGCGCTTAACGGTAATATAATTTTTGACCCTGTGTTGCCCCTCTCAAAAGTTGATAGTGGCATATCAAAAAAGAGACAAACAGAATCTATTCAAGAATCCGATGCTAACGGGAGTTTAGAGGCATCGAAGATTCCCAAGTGTGAGAAAGAAATAGTGACATCTGGTGAATATCTGCCCGCTGCGAAACCAAGTTTTGACCAGTCGCTCTCTCTGTCCTCCAAGAAGGTAAAATTGGAAGGAAATGTTCTGAAACGTGCAAAGCAAGACTATGAAATGAAACATTTAAGCCAAAAACAACCAGCACAAACTAAACTGAAAGTCAAGTTTTTGCAGAAGCGACCTGCGCAGTTTAAAAGCAAGTCATTTCATCAGAAACAACGGTCTTTAGCTCAGTCGCCTCAAGAGATGCTGGCCCAATCTGGGAGTAAAGCCAAACCTTCAAAGAAACGAGAACAGCCCACTAAAGTTGGAAATCATAAAATATTACCTCAAGAACGGCCTACGGAATCTAAAAACACAGTGACGCCACTTCATTCTCAGGCTGCGCCTTCCTTGCTGCAATCTAATGACAAATGTCCCGATAATCTTGATGATTTCTGCCTGCAGATTGAGATCCTGAAAAAGAAAGCTTGCCTGAGTGAACAGAGCCTTCAGATGCTACAGAATTGTTCATGGGGCTTGTCGGAAATGTTCAAATTACAAGCTGCCAACATTTCTGTTCCTGATCTAGCTTGACAGTTGCACTACCTATTAATTCAAGTTAATATCATGAGCTTTTAAGGTGATTATAGTTTTTCATGATTTACTCTATAGGTGGACGGACAGTCAGCGAGTGCTATGGTAATAATTTTCCGAGTTTAAATTACAAAACTGTTGCGACTTCACGTATATTGGTGTCAAATCTTAGGTTAAAATGATGCAACGTCGTGAAGTGACTTCAAAAGTGGAATTTAAAAGTTCCTTGCATCCACTCATGAGTGTATATACTTATATACTTATAGTCTGAAGTCAAACGATGATTATTTTGTTCATTTATATAATTTATTTGTGCTTTACTGCTGTGTACAATAGTACAAATATCTTTAACAAGTCTTATAGTTTCATTCTTTCCGTTCTAGTGATGATGACTTTGAATCTTCGGCCTTGTTACTTGTCGATATTATTATATATTTTTCAAAAACAGTTCGCTTTGAAAATTTTTAACATTGGGTTTGCAGATTGTGACAAGAGTTTCGGCGTTTAATTGATATCACAACCAGAGTTTTGCAAAATACCTCTTGAATATGAACTAATTCTCGTGCCTCAATGGCATTTAACGGACTCATTTATGGTAGTTCATTATGGGAATATCTGTTCATATTTACTTTCTCTGAACTTACTTTATGAATAAAGTAAAAGCTGTAATGCATTTCAATAACCGCTGCGCTATGCACAGTGAACATTTCCGAGTCAGAATGCTTGTGAAAATATAATGCATTTAGAAAAGTTAACCAAACTTCGGCAGAAACAACAAAAATTTTGACACTTCTTCACAGGATCCTTTTTTTGAAAGCTCGATCCCATAACGAGTTTCGAGCTCTTGTAAAGGATATTTATGAAATTATTTATATTATTTCTTTTTTGTTACAATTGAACTCTTCACTAGAAGCTACATCAAATTTTCCTATGTACGTCTTTGTTTTTACTTCACTTCACGCAAGAGAGGATTTGTGGTCGAAGTCTTGCCCAACTATCCATGCCTTTGAACCTCAGAGTCACGAAATCTTATTAATGAAGAGTTACACTTTGTATTCTGAACAAATTCTTACGTCGTATGAGAAAACATTCAGAACTCCCTTTTATCTAATATTGTCACACACCCATCATTAAACTGGTGGTAATATCAGCTACCTTGAGACGCGTCATTCATATTGAAGCGCGCTTGCTAGGTGCGAACGTGATTCTTACCTGCTGTTAATTTAAATGCAGACTTTGACTTGTGATGCTCGAGAGGCATATATCCTGAGATGTATGGCAAAGATACAACTTGGTAGCGGCACATGACTCGTTTAGTTATCTACATCAGTCTACGCCGAGCTCTGGTCTTGAATGGTGTTGGGACTCGGGATGTTATTTGTCTTGGGTAATGGAGTTCTTGTTTACTTTGAACACTATTTCCTTTATACTGTCTAAAGGAAACGTTGATTTGGAATATGTTATAGACACGTAGAAGATAAAACTTCAAAAATATATATTTTCTTAGTAATTTGGTTGAAGAAATGTTCAAAAAATGTACTTACAGTTGTTATATTGCGCTCAATGCAATTATTTTGAGCTTTTAGATTAGAGTGTATATATCATTTATATGTTTAGTTTACAGTGAGAATTTATCCAACGCATTTCAAATAAACTGCAAACGTACCTTAGTTTCAATTTCTTGTCGCTCTTGGTTCAACAGTTGAACTGCAAGATAGTCGCGTGAGCTGGCCGGTCTCAAGCATCCTGTCCTCAGCCTTCTAAATATATTGAAGTAATTACGCAATTTCCTTAGGCAAAATATTTTTTTTTTTGATATTATAACCTGTTGTATTCTATTCAAATTTGTACATTTTGCTGTAAGTTTGGAATCGTTGCATTGCACTTTTTTTTACAAAATTATACGTTCGGTTAAAATCGGACGATAAGTTTCCTTCCTAGTACCCACCCATGTTATATATATATATATATATATATAGTCTTTGATATCCTTATTTTTTGGCATGAGTGGATCTGCTTCCAGTTAAGTTTTAAGTTCATCAGAGTCCGAGTTTAGTGAAGATGCAGATAAGAAGTTCGTCGCCGAAACGTTCAGCTAGCAAAGCTCGGTTGCCTGAAATCAACATCGATGTCGGGAACTTGCACGACAATTCCAGTCAAATAAAAAATCGCTCCTGTGGATGTCAAAAAGCCTGCGAAACAGCGCCGGGGACTGCATTAATCGACAGGTACTAACTTGTCTTGGTAATAAATTTAAATATGCTTGTTGTTTAATGTTGATAGAAGTTCAAACTTCATCTTAGTCCCCTGTTGAAGTTCTGTTGTACCAGACATAATATTTTCGTATATAGTATAAAAATGAGTGTATTTAGCTTCAACCCTAAATTCGCTTGCGAATGAGCCACAGAGAACTTTCGTGTGTTAGTTTATTAAGTATGACTGATTTCAAGCATGATGTTGTACGCTATTATTAACGCTCAAGAAGCACAATAATATCCTTTCACACATGCATATTTTGAAGACATTCCAAATTTCTGCCAATGGATGACAGAAATTTTGTGGATTAGGTTGTCTTGACGCGTTTCTTTTGTTTGGCGACTTTCGTATTCTCCTTTTATATGACACGAAACCATTTTCTCAAGCTATAACACACACATCCTTTGAAATTTATTATCATTGTCTGAATCAACTGTGTTATACAAATGCTAACCTGTACCATTAAAGAAATAACGACCATTGCCTGGTTGCAGGTTCAAAAAGTACGCTACCGCCTCCGATCCTGTATGCGTACTCCGCCTCTTGTTATGCGTGACCATCCTAATGACGACGTTAGTCATCACAGCCGCTGCCTTCCAAATTATTTTCAACTTGTGGATCGAGCCGAGCTTTGACTGCAGCACTAGTACTGAGTCCGACCTGCCGCAGGGCAACGTGCGCTCGTCCTTTGTCTTCACTCGTGGCGACGATGTAAGTTGATGGCGTCTTTGTCTTCACTCGTGGCGACGATGTAAGTTGATGGCGTCCTTCGTCTTCACCCGTGGCGACGATGTAAGTTGATGGCGTCTTTGTCTTCACCAGTGGAGACAATGTAAGTTGATGGCGTCTTTGTCTTCACTCGTGGCGACGATGTAAGTTGAAGGCATCCTTTGACATCAGTAACAATCAAGTAAGAAATGCAATTCTGCATTCTTGGCAGTTGCACAGATCGTGCTGTCGCAATCGCCTTAGCTTGAATGTAATACACCTTTCATGGTTTTCACTATACACTAGCCAATACGTTATAAAACTTTTAAAAATGTATAGCTTCAATCAATAATTATTAGTTAAATTATCTTGCTTCAGAAATGTCCATCATTTCAGGATTATTCGAAGTAATGGTATTTTTACCCAGTCAGAAGTGGCAAGGTTTATCTGAAGAGTTGTTCTAAACGTGATTGGTGCGCGCAGTTACATGTGTTTGCTTGTACGGTGATTGCTGTGTTTGAACATTGATATTTATAATTATATTTCGATATGATTGTGCTAATGAGTTTCTTGCTCTTCTAGATTTTCATCGCTA
Organism: Hyalella azteca; assembly: GCF_000764305.2. Taxonomy (NCBI): domain Eukaryota; kingdom Metazoa; phylum Arthropoda; class Malacostraca; order Amphipoda; family Hyalellidae; genus Hyalella; species Hyalella azteca. Next base: position 172,851 of record NW_025935305.1, on the reverse strand, counting down.
AGGTTCAGGTGGAGTCGTGCGGAGGTGACAACCAAACCATTCAAGTGAGTTGCATACCGTAACTCTTGCTGATCTTTGTTATCGGTCATCATGTGTGTCACGCATAGTTGATGTGTTACATTTTCCTTTAAGAGTTCGTAAAATGTTTAGTGTAGAAATGATGGAAGTTGTTGGCAGCTCATTGTACTTATCTGTATTGTAGAATATTCATATAGAGCTCGGGCTTTATTAGTTGATTAATCGGGAGTCAACTGTTCGAGTATTGCACGTGCAATTGTTAATTATCATTATTATTTCTGATTTTGTTATTATTGAATTGATTTATATCTTGTTTAAAGAAATTAGAGCTGAAATTTTCTTCTATTATTTCATACAGACCAGCAGATCTGAAGCACAATTTCCTTGCATTATCACAAATGTAGTTATGTTGAATTTCTATAAATTGTCCATTGACGCCGCGCGATACAAAAGTATTTTTAATTAGAGGCTAATCATTAATCTCTTGTTAGACTGTTTAATTTTTCAATGTTTTAATAGTGCCGAGTGTAGATCAGTTAGGCATATCTAGTCCGACAAGGGTTGAAAGTTCCCCTCAATAACGTTTTTGATTCAGTGCAAATTTTGTTAGCGTTCACCTCAGTAGCATGTCCGTATCTCTGGTCCACATGTCATGTTCTCCTCAGGTGAACAAACTGCAATGGAGCCCCGCCAGCGTGAACTTTGACTCCCCCTTAACTTTCAACTTCTCGGCCACCGTCAGCGACGTCATATCTGCGCCAGTCCAGGTTGTACTTCAACTATTAACTGCTAATTTTCAAATTCTTTTATATATTTTAGTTAAATTTTAGATCTATTGAATTGATTTTTTTCCGCTTCCCAGCCTCGTTGAATTCGACTTTGGTGCAACGGTCAAGGTCATTTATCAGTTCTAAATCGAGATGCGTAACTAAGGTTTACTTTTATATCTTTTGTAATGCAAAAATTGTGAAGCAAATCTAGAAATATCAAAGCATGCAGATGACATTGACGGCCTTGTACGGTAGTCCTTTAATACATATTTTTAAAATGACCGTACGATGCAATATTCTTCTGGAATTGTAACAGAAGCTTACATGTATTCTCTTGTATAAAAATTGCCAACAAAATCATAGTTGCGAAAGCAAAAGGAGTGTCCCGTGCTCTTCTCTACCCGCACTGCAATGTTACAAAAGTATTTTCCAAGAAAGTTATGTCTCTAGTGAAAGTGTGTAACTAACGGAGGACAGATAGAACCGTAGTAATTGGATGATCTTGAATAACGTTCTCGTTGGAAGTTATCCCTATCAGAGCATAGATGTAGAATAGGTTACAACGATAACTCTTATCATAATTAATGTGTTTCATCAGTAAACAAAACACAAGAGCTAACGCAATTCCGGCACTTGCAGGTGTCGGTGAAGGTAGAGCGTCATGTGTGGCTGATGTGGGTACCTGTGCCGTGCGTGGATGGCGTGGGCAGCTGCACGTACGACGACGTCTGCAGTTACACTCCGTCGCCTTCATGCGCGGTGCTTCCTCACAACCTGCACCTGCCTTGCTCCTGTCCCGTCATGCCTGTCAGTTGCTAAACATTGTTATCGACCCTAGCAGTTGAAATGAGATTGTCAAACCTCGCGACTGGCAGTGCCATATTTTAATCCCTTAATTGCAGTGCGATAATTCATGATATTGAAACCCATAGAAGTTGCAGTATAAAGAATTTCGTCCATGAGCGTTGCATGTTTTTTAAGTGCGGCAGAACAGAAATTGTGCTGCTTATAAAGGGTAGTATAGATACTTTGGTTCATCACGACTGTTGATATATTTATAGTACATATTCGTGGCGCAGTCATAATTTCACTTTAAATGTTCGCCAGTGAATTGTGACGCGAATGCTCCTCCCTCAGGACAAATACTTCGTTGATGACGGTGAGGTCGAACTACCAGGCAGCGACGCGATTCCTGAGTGGGCAACCCACGGCTGGTACAGAGCGACGGTCACGGTGCGCAGCCCAGAGCAGGACAAGCAGCTTGCCTGCTACAAGGCTAAGATCCACCTTGGTTAACTCTTCCTTTACACGTGCGTTAATCGTCGCTAATGCTCGACGTATCTGGAGGCCTGGGCCAAACTATCAAAACTCTCTCTCAAATACACTCAGCTGCCAATTTCTCGTCTGTGATTGCTGCATTCAGATTAAAAAGCCGTCAGTAATTGGCTGACGGAGCTAAGAACTCTCAACTAATTTTGATAATGCGGCCCTGGAAAGTAGAGTTGGCGTTTGCTGAAGAAATGTTAACTCTTGGGCTACAGATGAACCGTCTAATCTCAAGGCCGGGCAACTAGAATGAGTTGACATCTATTCTGCGGATACATTTCCATCGTCAAATCTTATTCAATTTGAAGGCCTGGCGACTGGCGCTACCTTCAGTAGACTTGTGGCTGAAAAGAAGACTAAGATCGAGATCTTGCTATTCCACAATTGATACGATATATAAGCCAATAAGATTTTACCTTGGGCATCTGGATTCATTTAGGTAGGTAGATAAGCCTCCTTAGGCTTCAAATGTGATTTTCATTTGGCCCTTGCAGAGATCTCACTGTCCCCTCAGTATACACTACCTCTATAAATGTAATACATTACTGTTATTCGGTTTTCTTTTTAATGGAAAAAGGCGTCGGATTAAAACCATTCACATGCCATTATTCATATATTTGCGGGAGTCTGTACAAAAGTTCAGAACTCGTGACGCGCGATGATGCCAATGCCATGGAATGTGTAATATATTGATTATTATGTGAATATGGATAGGATTCATTTTCTTTTAGGTTGAAAGACCTAATTTGTAATGCCTTATTTTTAATTTGTAAGGCCTGCTCAACGTGGCCTTAGTGATTTTATTATTGGAATCTGATCTCAAGTTGGAAACAAGACAAAAATTCCACAATTGCCAACAAGTCTGATGCACATATTCAGCAGATTAATCCCAAGTTTTTGCACAAGTTTCTGTTGAAATTTAGAACTAAGCAGTTATTGAATACGCGTGACGACGTTCAGCCACGCGATGAGTGTCCAAAGTGATTCTTACAAAATCTAAGAAAATTTAAAGCACTTCAATATTTCTGAGATTCGCACAGATGACTAATACTGTATATTACTTCACAAACTCACTAACACCTATAAGACTGCAGGAAAAAAGAAACTTGATATTTAATACGTATTTTATGATAGGAAGGTTAAAATTATTTGGTACCTTCTGCTGAGGCATCTTTAAAGGAGAAGTGTGATATGAAGTACAAGCTATACTTCATTCTTAATAAGCAATTTATGACTAATTATTTTTGTAAGCCAAGAATACTCGATAAAATCGTATGAGAAATAAGTAGTCATGAGTTCTCTACTCGGGTACAATTTATAGTCTTAAGCTAGTAAACATAAAATATTTTAGTAGTATTTTGTTCAAATGTTGCAAATGACCGCCATCATGTTGTTTGCAGCAAAATTTAATAAAGCTATTTTTTGCACAGCAAATATGAACTGTGATTTATTCACTTCCTCCAAACACATCTCGCATAAGAACTGATCGATCATTACACTAGTGTGGAACTGATAACTGATAGCTCATTACACTGGTGTAAATTCAACATGGACAAAATACACAGCGAAAATAGATGCCAACCATTCAACGGCATTTAGAGCAGCCACTCAACAAAAGGGCCAACTATAACACTCTTATCATAAAAATTTGTTGTCTCACTTGGTGAGGTTTTGCATGAGGCAACAGGAAAGATCCATAATTTGCAAGTACTCGTCTCCACCTTCGAGCAACCTGTGGTCACACACAGCAATTTTCTCACACACAGCTGCTTTCTGCACGTCCCTTAGATTGTCTTCCTCAACAATACAGTCGTGGATCTGCAGAAGTATTTGAGCAGCAGCATATCCCTCGGCCATCAGATCATCCACGAAGGCAGAGAGCTTGTCATAAGATCCAGACGCACAAGCCTCTATCAGCCCTCTCAGCCAAGTCTGAGGCACCGCGCCGGTGATGTCGTACACGTGCTCTTCTTTTATTTCACGACCGCTTTGCAGTCGAGCAACAGACTGCAGTGCAGTGATGGCTCTCCTCAAGTCGCCTTCACTAACTTCAATCAGAGCGGAGATTCCTTCATCACTGATATTAACATTTTCAGTGTTGCAAATGGAGCGTAGACGCTCTTCCAGAATGGCCACACCCAAAGGCCTAAACCTGAACTTGGAGCAGCGTGATGTCAGAGGTTCTATGATTCTAGACACATAGTTGCAGATGAGGCAGAAGCGCGTGGTGCGACTGCTCTTTTCCATGGTGCGACGCAAAGCAGCCTGAGCAGCGTGAGTCATACTATCTGCTTCATCCAAAATAACTAGCTTGAAAGAGGGACAAGGAGAACCATCAGGCTTGGTACTGGAAACAGAATTTTGAGCAAAGTTTTTGACTTTATCTCTGATAACCTGGATACCACGCTCATCAGAAGCATTCAGTTCTAATACTCGCTGCCCAAATAGATCTTTGCCATAAAGTTCCCGAGCAGCAGCAAGGATAGTTGACGTCTTGCCAGTACCTGGTGGACCATAGAACAAAAGATTGGGGAAGTCAGCACCATTCATCGTTTTTGAGAGCACTGCAACAACGTCGTCTTGCTCCGCCACATCAGATATTTTCTTTGGCCTGTACTTCTCAACCCAAGGTTTTGGGGTGTTGGCAGAACCTGTCCCAGTTTTCAAGGAGCCACTCCCTCCTGCACCTTTTCCTCCTGAACCAAGCTTGCCAGTCTTCAAGAAGGCGTGCATGATGAAGATGATCTGTAACATGAAAACATTTCTTTCAAAATCTTATTTCTTCTCTAAAATTTTGTTTTATCAAGTCATTAGAAAATTAAATCCCATGAAGGTGCACAAAGAATTACAGTAGTAACATATGAACAATTGATAAAGATCAGTAAAATCAACTGGGGCTCTTCTAAAACACTTTTCATCAAATGATTAGATCTAAAACAAATCAGGATCAAGTGAACTTGCTCTCTGATAAGCTAATTATTCTACTTGTATATATTTTGGTCTTGTTAGATTTTGAGATGTAAATGAATGAAGAGATGCAGATTCATTTGGACCAAAACCGAGGTACTTGTGGAGAAGTTGCTTTGCGTAGCAAAATAAAAAATCTTAGATCATTAAGAACTTTGATGGCTAGCATATATATACACAACTCTTAGCAGAGTCACGACTACACTGCATTTTTACAATTGTTGCATGCAGTCAATGCACGGTGCAAGTGTGTAACACTGTAAAGCCTGACCACTGCAGCCTGACCAATGTTAGACTCATGCACATAGAACAGCATGAAGTGTGCTAATGCATGTAACAGAAAAAAGACAAAGAATAAGTACCAAAACAGAATATTTAGTATTGCAAGTTGATAATTGATAACAAATTGTTTATTTAGTTATTGCTCATCAATATGCACAGGATTGGAGTATTTCTACCTATGAATCTTATGACTTCCAAGAAAATTTCTTATACATTTAAAATCTTGCAGCCCAATCACGCACTTCTGATAAGAATTATATAGGATGGGATTCATCTAGCAGGAATCTGGCTGCAAAATGGTGGAGAAGCTCTGTTTGAAGCTTGAATTGTACTAGCTACAGTGAGGGGAAATAAATATTCGTACACTTGAAAAATCGTATTTTAATGTATGTAAGTATACAATCTGAACAGGAGAAGTGATTTATATTATGTATAGAGGCGCATTGTATTCAAAAATAGCATCAATAGAAATAAAATCTCAATGCAACAAAAATTAATGCAACATGTTAACTTCTTCGGGTGAAAAAAGTATTCGTACAAAACAATAAATCCGCATTATTTTAATTTAATACTTGGTTGAATACTCTTTATTCAGCTCAACAGATACCAGTCTATTTCTATACGTCTCGACCAATGATTTGCAGATGCTGACTGGTATTTTATACCATTCTTCTTGGCACACCACCTTAAGATTCTCAATGTTTGTTGGGGACCTTTTCTTAATTTGAATCTCTTCTTTGTTCTTAAAATCTCTTCTTGTTCTTTGTTCTTCTTTGTTCTTTGAATCCCTTCTTTGTTATCGCTTATTTTTGTTTTGTGCAGATGAGATTACATTTCTAACAGCTCGTTCCGTAGCGTATGTAATTCGTTACGCAACAAGCTAAACTCTTTCTTGTGATTATCTTCAATTTCGGCCTTAAAGATTTAGAACATAGATGAACACTTCTCATCCACCGTTTTTTTTACTTTTTACAGCGCTAAGTGCAGGTTGTTGGCAGTTAATCTGACAATACCAGTGTACTATCTCGCTTATGCGAATAACTAAGCAATCTGTCTTGCTCAACTTTGCACCACCATTAGGCGTTATAAATGGTATCCCCGCAACGGTCACAGGCCACTGTAGCGTCAGCGACGTTAACCGAAACCAGCTTGCAAATTAACAAATTTCCCCTCGCTCTTATTGTGATTTAGTCTTTGCATTTGTTTTAACAGTACTAGAGGCCTTTTCAATTAACCTTTTTCCTCTTTGTCCAGCCATAATGAAATGCAAGAGCAAAAAAAAAAAAAAACAGAAGCTGAAAACTTAATCAAGTTGAGTAAAATTGTGAAAATGTGAAAAGTACTGTAAAACTCGGTTACCGACTCAAAAGTAGCGGCTTTCAGAAAGCGGTGGGTTGGATTTGGTGGGCGTAAGGTGTTCAGTGTAGAAGTAAGTTGAGCTTGGGCGAAAAATATGGGCTTTCTGTCTTGTGTCCTGGTACGGCACACTCTTCCCTCGGTCGTTTCCCTCGGTCACTCTTCCCTCAATCACTCTATACACTAGCGTTATTCAGACGAAAACACTCTTATTATACGCTTGTTCTCTCTATTTGCACTCTCTTTTACTGAATTCATTCAAATTCGGTCATTTACTGACACGGTCTATAAAAATAAATGCAAAATGAGCTCCAAAACGGCACAGTAAAAGTTAAAAATTTGGAATCACAAACACGTGCGTCCGCTCTCGATCACGGATCGAGCTTAACATCACCATACCATGGCACTTGCTTCACTGACCACCATACCAGGCCCTTGCTTCAATCACTACCATACCATAGCACATTCTTTCATCACCATGGCACTTGAGCCCATCATCACCCACGTTGATCGGGAAAAGCATGAGAAACTCGTCGGGTCACGCTGTCCAACCCTTCGCTCGGACCCTTTTGGCCCAGAATTTGGCTCGTAATTTCTTTGCGCAGCGCGCTAAACGAAAACTAAACGGAGGATCTGTTAACGAAAAAGATTTGAGGATTTTATACGTGAAAAGGTAGCCTAGAGTTAGCATTTAGCGTGCTAATTTGGTAAAATGAGTATAAAAATTTCTGACGGCACTCGCGGGAGCGCATTATTAATAAAACGCCATATTTTCAAATCAGAATCTAATGGGTAAAGATTTGGATATTTTATGCGTGAAAAGTTGCTACCATTAGTTGAAAATGTCGGGTTAGATTCCAGGCCAAAAGTATCGATGCGATGCCGATGTAGTGGAATCGACTCTTTTGTACGGTTTTGATTAAAAACAATTTGCTATTGGACGCTAACCTTTACTATATTTTATAATTATTGGTTAAAAAGTATGATGTTCATTTTTAATTCGTAAACAGTAATTTAGTAATGAAATATATTATTTTAATAATTATCGCGCTGTGGCGTACCGTCAATGCCACATAAGTCGCCACTTTCGGAAAACGCAATAGAATATATTGGATTTTGAAACACCGATCAGCTAAAAATTAAATGTAACACTTGTACAGGGTTGACTAATGTTTAGACTTTCGAGAAAAAAAGTCACGAGGTTTTTTTATTGCTCGATCATATAATAAAATGGAAGTTTTTGAGCCCCGTCGGGAGTGGCGAGGTATATAGTACCTGCTTTAAAGTCGCCAGCGATACTGACGAAGGGTACACTCTGTCTCTTATACACATCTAGATGTGTATAAGAGACAACGGTAAAGCAATGCGGATTGCGGAAGTTGAAAATTTTATGAAATGACATGTTTGCGAAGTGCAAACCGCGATTTTTTAATCAAACAAAAATTTATGACATTCGAGCCGCGAGATTTCATACCTACTGAAATTATATGATATTAGAGCCGTGATATTTCAGACAAAAATAGGACTTTTCCAGACTAGCTGGTAGCTGGTATATATGATACTTTTCTGGTCTACTTATAGGACTTGAAAGTTGAAATTGAACTTGAAGAAAAGTCTAAAAAACTCTCTGTTTTGCCACTAGGCACAGGCACTATGTCTGTTTCTACACTACAGCTTTTTATCAATTTCTTTGGACAATAAGAAATTAGAAAAAATGACCTATTATAATTTGCAATTTAAGAAAACTTTTGCGTTTTGACTTTTGCCCAATATTACGTATTGGTTTGGAACAATAAAAATGTGATATTGTAGATTTGTAGTAGGCTAGCTAGCTAAAATTGTGAACTTATTTAATTTTCCAACCATGTTGTTGTTTTAAAGACTTTAAAAAAATATATGAATGTCAAAATTTATACAAGTTTAATTTTTTCATTAGGAATTTATGAATAAAACTAGGCTAACTATTCTAAGTTTACTCACCTATACTAGCTAATTAGACTGCTGGTACTATAAATTTGGCTTTAAATGTTCCGTCGAGAAGATCAAGTTCAAACTTGAACTTAGAAGTTGATGCTCAAAATTCAAATTGCTCATCAATATGCAGTTTTTCTAAAATTACGATAGGGTAAGAACTCTCTTTTCTCCAATTAGATTCTTATTAGAAGCTTTTTCTATAGGTAACGCAACCTATTAACGTACTCGTTACGTCTCAATCGAATGCTTTCAATTTCGCGCTTTGGGACAACTTTAGGAATAGGAACAACCATGTAACTACGTTCCGCAGTTCCGCTGCTTCTGGACGAGGGATTCCAGTCAAAATCAAATGTACTAAATACATGTATGTTTTAAAATGTACATTTTTTTAATCAAAAGCAAATGCTACGCAAAAAATTATGTGGGAAATTTCACACGGTATTTGAAATTTTGTAATGGAGTTCTCATGATGTTTATGGTCATATGGTAGTTAGATACACTTAGATACCTCTATTTTTATTAACCGCACATGATAATGTATGATCAGCGCCATGTTAATTATTATAAAAATGAGGTTATTCAAATCATGGTTAAACTAATATAATATTGTTGTTGTTGTTGTGGTTTCCCGGTCTCACTTTTACAAGAGAAAAGGAAAAGAATCGACGACAGGCCACATCAGACCTACACTGCAGCGCCTAGATCACTATGTTATGTTAAGAGACCCCCTCGCGCCCGTACGACACCACCGACAGGGGGGTCGCTCCAGAGCTGTAGAGCCGAGGTTATCTGGTGGTATTGGCCAATTATCTGGCTTGGCCAATTCTGTTTGCGTATGTTTGTAGTGAGGAGTGGTGGCCGCAGCGCAGCCTGGCTAGGTGTGCTCTCTCCAGTCTAGAGAGCTGGGTTTTCTGTGCTGCTTATGTCAGGTGGTGGGTGTCCAAGGACTTTGCTGTTGCCGGCCAGCTCCAGCGTTCTCTGTGTCATAATTGTGTGTGTTTTTTTTTGTGCTGGTGTTGCCTTAGGGTGGGGGTACTGTGTTTAGTATGTTGGTGTAGTATCTATGTGGGGTTTGCACTATTTGTCTGTGTGTAGGTGGGTGGTCGCGCAGGTAGTGGCATGGGTGTTCTATGTTCTTTATGGCTGCAGCTATGAACTGTGTTCCTCTCGTGTCGATGTGTGCTTTTATTAGAAGTATTTTTGTTTCGGCGTCAAGGTATTCGATGGGGGTGCTTTGTGTGCAGCCTGTGACTATCCTGAGTGCTTTGTTTTGCAGTGTTTGGAGTTTCTGTATGCTGGTGTTGGATAGTGCGGGCGCACAGGCGGGGCTGGCATATGCCAGCACTGTTCTGATGAATTGTTTGTATGTGGGTGCTAGTGTTTCTTTGTCTTTGCCAAATTTGGTACCGCCTAGGGACTGAAGGGAGTTGAGTCTGATGTTTGCATTGTTCACTTTGTTGTTGGTGTGAGGACCAAAAGTCATGGAGGTCTTGTAAGTGACCCCTAATATTTTTGTTTCGTGTGTGTGCGGGATCGGGGTCTTGTTTAATGTGATGTTTGCTCTGTATTGGTTGTAACGTCGTCTGCGTAGGAGGCAATGTGGATGTTTGGAGGTGGTTCGGGTATATCGTACATGTATAGATTGAAGAGTGAGGGTGATAGGATGGAGACCTGTGGGATTCCGTTGGGTATGGGTGATATGTGTGATGACTTGCCAGAGTAGTGTACGTATGCTTGTCTTCCTGACAGGTAATTGGCAAGCCAACGTTTGTTTTTGTTGTGTAATGTGGTGTAAATTCTGTTTGCGAGAGGGAGGCGAGGGATGGCATCAGAGGCTTTACTGATGTTTATTGTAAGAGTAGTGTTCTGTGTGCGGGTTTGCGGGAGTTGATGCCATCGTTTATGCTTTGTGTGAGATTTGTGAGTAGTTTTGTGGTCGAGTGGTGAGGTTTGAATCCGTGTTGTGTTGGATAAAGTGTAATGTGCGGAGTGGCTGTGTCCAGTATCAGGCGCTCTATGACTTCTGATGGCGTACAGGGTAGTGTGATTGGTCTGTATGAGGCGGCCTCAGTGGTGGTTTGTTGGGTTTGAGAAGTGTGATTATTTTGCCGATTTTCCAGATGTATATAATTTTGGAATGTTAGTAGAAGAAGTTGGCAATGTTTGTATGTGTCGCGATTCCGTGTGGACCAATGAGTTTAAGGTGTGTGTTTGTAATGTTGTCGAGCCCAGCAGCGGAAGAACTTTCGTGGATCAACCTAATTTATAAGGTTGACCTTCGCGCAGCTGCGCCTTGCGAATGTCATTTGTTATTCCAACCGTGACGTCTACTTAGTCGTTGTGACGTCACCTTATGACGTCATCGTGTGATTCAAAATTATTTGTAACACATATTTTGCATAAAATAAGACTAGTTGCAGAGAATAAATTTTTTGTGCCATTTTAATGAGATAAATTTTTTCACGGCTGAACTAATACTAGGTTTTCCCACGTGCATCTGCGCCTTGCGGATGTCATTTGTTATTCCAACTTTGACGTCACCTTGACTCTTATGACATGGCTCTAATGACTGATTTGTAACACCGGTTGTTGACTTGTTGTAACACCGGTTTTTCTTAGAATAAGACTACTTGCATGCAATAAATACATTTTTTGGGCCATTTTGATGAGGTAAAAATTTTTTTTGTGCTTTTAAAGATGACATAAAAAATGTGTTGATCTACACCATATGCATTTTGTGCCCACAGTGACGTCACGCTAGAGATGCGCTGAACGGCGAAAAATCGTCATCGCCGTGGGTCTACCTTATTTAGTTCAACCATGAATAAAATATTCATCCCATCCCTGACCCTGACTCACTGAATGAGATCAAACCGACATTTTCACAATTTTTGCCAAAATTTATAAATCTGTGAGCTTCTATTAATATGTTTATAACGATAATAATATTAATATTAATATAGTGGTTTCAGCGTTTATTAGGCCTTAATTTTGCCGCCGTTTCATAACATCGCAGAATATTCACAGCTTGCTGAGGTCTCGAACTTTCAGATCACTGCTCCAGATCTGCTGTGCTTTAATCGCAAAGCCTCTTTTTTTTAACAATAGTGTTAGCTTCTTTCCAATCGGTCGGCAAAGTTCCTTCGTTCAAGGATTTTTTGAAATAATACTGTCAGAGGACCGGCCAGGACGGTTGATTATTTTTGGAGCAATCTAGGGTGGAAGCCGTCTGGTCCACATGACTTACTGGGATTTAGAGCGACCAGGCGCTTGAGAACCTCTTCTTCGTGTATTTCAAAGCATGTTAACTTCGAGCCTACAGGTGCTCCTCAATAGCTGGAATACTCTTCAAGTCTTCATATGTGAACACACTGTTAATAAACTGATTAAGAACATCAGCCCTGCCCTCATCAGAGGATATCTTTCGTTGGTTTACTTTCAAATAAGAAATACCGTCGTTTATCTTACACTTAGAACTAGCGTACAAAAACAAGGCTTTCGGGTTCTTTTTTGCATTATCGGCAATAATTTTTCTGTTTTTAACTGCGGTGCGACACATTTTTTGTAGCTTGACTTCGAGCTCTTGCGTACAGGGTATAATCAGAATCACTGCGAGGTCGTAAATAACGCATGTAGGATTCCTTTTTGGTTTTTAGCTGAGCTATAACTGTACTGTTCATCCACTGGGACTTTTGACTCCTCCGAGCTTTAAGGGGAGCGTCTAGGGACAACTTTATCTCGGTTATTTACAGACGGATCGATTCGAAAATAGGTACACGTATATAAAACGGAATTTTAAGACTTTTTTTTGTGTGAATTTATCGAAAAAATGAAGAAAACGTGAAATTCTTAGAAAACGGTCAAAAAGGGGGTACTTTAGACATCCTATCTCATCTTAGGATTTTCAAGCTACAACATCGAGACACATATCATTCGATGTGTAAAGACCATATCTAAAAACGTCACTTGGCGGTTTTTTGGATTTCTCATTTTTGTGGGTGTGGGAGCATTTTTCCGATATTTTTCAAAATTTTTCGATTTGACCCCCGCCCTACCATACTTCTTGCAAAATAAAATCCGAACTATAACGAAATTGGAAAAACGATCAATTGACATTTGTAGATATTTTCTTTCCAAATCGAATGGTATATGTTTCATTGATGTAGATTCAAAACTGTAGGAGAAGATAGAATTGCCGTGAGAGAGGTTTTCAGCTTTAGCAACTTTTCAGTAGAGGCAAAAAACCGCCGCGCGGCACGTAACGTAGCCTAGATACCGAAAGTAAGCATCAACTCACTCAGTCATCGGTGCATGAAGCCACTAAATGAACACCATCCCGCGTGCTGTCTGTGAGGTTACTGAGCTCTAGCCGAGTGAAGAGCACATTTTATAGTTAATTTCCCTCTTTGGAATTACTGAAGGCCCCCCACCCCCTTCCCCCCTTACGGGATCTGTCGTGAGCGCATAAATCAAGGTACAGAGATGGTTCTAGTACCGTTCGATGCGGCAGAAAGTAAGCTCTAAGACGAGTATAAGAACTGGAGAATGTCATAATTGGCCGCTTTACATCAGACGATCTCCTTTATGGTGCCCGGACGGGTAATTTCCGCCTTAACTTTACTGAAGGGGCCCGGACACCTCCCCCCTTACGGGATCTGTTGCGAATGCATAAATCAACCTACAGAGATGGTTCTAGCACCGTTCGATGCGTCAGAAAGTAAGCTTTAAGATAAGCCTAAAAACCGGAGATGCCAAAATTTCGACCTTTGGACCTAGACGCTCCCCTTAGTCTTAGGTACACGTGCATCAACTGCAGACATAATAATAATAATAATAATAATAATAATAATAATAATAATAATAATAATAATAGTAATAGCGGTTTCAGCGTTTATCAGGCCGTAGGCCTGTCGCCGATTCTTAACATCGCAGAACATTCACAGCATTTTGCGGTCTCGAACTCGCAACTCACTGCTACAATTCTGCTGGGATCGAACCCGCGCCTCTCTGCTCCAATCTTGGTACTCTGAACTTTAACCACTGGGCCACCCTGCCCAGTGTGTGACATAACCGTGCCTTTGAGAAATGACCATGAATCAGCCACATTCTTACAGTGGGGGGAAATAAATATTCGTACACTTGAAAAATCGTATTTTAATGTATGTAAGTACACAAACTTAACAGGAAAAGTGATTTAAATNCGTTGTAGGTATTAAAAAGTAATAAACATTTATCTTCAAATCCTGGCTCTTAAAGCAAATAACCATCACAAACTTCGCCATTTCTCCCAAAATTATAAACACATAAGTCGCCAGTTATGTTTGGGATAGATTATAAATAAATTTCCATATCATTAAAATCAGGGAGTACAAGCAAAACGAACCTCTGTTTACTGCGTTTCACCTCGGTATGACCCAAACTTCGAAGGGAAAACATTTTCGCGGAAATAAAGTATCGCCCAAACGCAGTTCATCAAGCAGAATGAAAAAATTCGTTTCGCTCAACGAATTTTCGTCATGTTGATTTGAAATCTCAAAACTAATAACAAATCAATTGTCGAAAATGCATTCTACTATCTTTAGGCAATATTAATAAATGTTCTAGTATTTTCCTACGATAACGAAATGTTCGTATTGGGTCGATTTTAATAAATATTTCCTTTTCCCTGCAGCGTGGCGACTTTAGTGAGGTGGCGACTTTAGTGGCATTGACGGTAGATTCTTTCCCATTATTCACTCGCAAATGCGAAAGAACCCTCACCACAGCGCAATAGTAATTGAAAATAATTTATTTGATTACGAAATTATTGCTTACGAATTGAAAATGAACCCGATATTTTGATTAACCAATTTTGAGGTAAATCATCAAAGTTAGCGTTCGATAGCCATATGTGTGAATAATTTTACAAAAAAAAGATACGATAAACTTAAACTGGTTTTATGAACCAGGCCAAGGAGAGATTTTTATATAAAAACCCCCAGTTTGAACGAACGGTAATAGTATTCATCAGATTTTCTATATCTGTATTAGTGCCTTATTTCACCACTGGGATGAACTTGAATTGCTCCCTGCCGACGTAGTTTGAGTGAGTTTAGAATGTCGTATGTGAGGTGAATGCACAAAATACTGTAGTTTCGCACAAGCTGAAACACCCATTTCTTCGGACAAAGTGGCTCGGTTACTTTCGGTAACAATAAATAGGTATATTTAGCGAACAGCATTAATAGTTCCCTTGTGAAAGGGTAATGGAATAAATATTTCATAACATGAGCTCAAATAATAGAATCAAAGTAGCTATGTACATTAATCTAAATTTAAAAACCTAGAAACTTGATTCGTTGTTGTTGTACTTGATTGTTTTTATCAGGCAATAGGCCTATAGTATATCCAAGAAATGTATATACTGGTTAACTTTTTAAAAGTTACTCTGGTTTGGGACTTTGGGTTTTGTAGAAAAAATTTATTATATATGCACGGCCGCCGCCGCTGCGTTTTCAGGAATAAAAAAAAATCTAGTGATGATTCACGTTTAAGTAAAAAACGAGTTAGTCACACTCGTCATTCGTCAAGTTGTAATCTCATTCTTAGGTGCTGACGACCTAGGTCACCTAGCCTACCTAAAATTCATTATATTCTAGATAAGGAACAAGGCATCAAGGTCATTGTTTATGCTTATTTCTGCCTTCAACATTTCAGGTTAATCCTCCTGAGTCCTGGCCTTGCATCCCCCCTTTCCCCCTTGTTGATTCAATTAGGATAAAGCTTCTTCCAGATTTTTGCCCATTCATGTTATACTTCCTAGTCATTGCATCCAAGGAGTCAGCGGTATTATTCACGCACCGCTTCAATCCCCAGCTCTGTCCTTGTCATCCTGCTGGTCTGGCATCAGTAATTGAAAAGTGTATGGTGGACTCAAGAACTGAGAAACCTGTGAGTACCTATAACTGGCATTTATTTTATTACAACAAATTTTTTTTTCATATAAACTAATTAATTTTTTCAGCATTAGATTGTTTTTTGTAAGACCCCTGGCTCCTGTCCATTCTAAAATGTCAAAATACTGACAAAAGTTTCCAAAATCCAAAAAATTTATGGCTAACACAATTGTTTGGAAGATTTTTTGAAATTTGCAGCTAAATGTGCTGTTTTCTTTATTTTTTTTTCTAAATGCAACTGACTAGCCTAAGGTGGAGACTGGAGTAGGGTAAACGCGGTATATTCCGACACATTAAGGACGCATCAAGAAATGAAAAACTATAAAAAAAACGTATGCGTTACGTAAGTTCTGTTGCCTTCACATGACTCTCAAAACACTTCACTACGCATCAGCAACGATGAAACGTCACAAAATGTTGCCATTTGAACGCATGGAACTAAAACAAAGCTTAATATAAAGGAAAAGCTGGAGAGGTGACGGAATTACCTACGATGTCGGAATATACCGCGTTTACCCTAAGGCCATCGGAATTGGCTAGCTGAAAAATCTGTTGCAACTTGTAAGCAACCTGTGAGTGAGTCTAAATGAGACAAATACCTGGGTTAATTTCTAATATTTCTATGTCCCTTGACTAATTTCTTCCATAAAAGTTAAAAAATGGCATATTTTGCCTGCAATTTATGAAAATTACCCATGAAGTAATCAATTTCTATTGAAAGCCGCTGATTTCTGTAGCATCCACAAAAGCTGTAGTAACACATGAGTCATGAGTAACATGACATTTAAAATCCCCTTGATATTCACCCATACTGTCTCTGAATTTGTAATGGGGCACACGCTGGAGGCCAGCTTTGCCAAACTTCACACTTGTTCTTAGTTCTTATTCCTTTCTATAGGTAAGAATGCTAGAGTGCATAATGGCTTATTAATCAAGTACTGTCAACTGGGGCTACTCAGGACGGGCGGGGTAACTTGGGACAGTCTCCGACATGGCGTAAAACTATTTTAGTAGCAAAACCAATTGGAATATTGCAAAACTAAATATAGTGGCGTAATTGTCAACATTTTTCCTATCTATGTAGACATAATAATAATGTAGTACCATAAAGGAAGTTCAAAAATACTATATTCACTAGCTATGAAAAACTCCTGAAAAAATGGTGAAAAACGATATTTTGAAAAGTTAGTACTTCTGCTAAGGTCTGTAGTGAAAGATATTCACCGTATTAAAAAATTTTACTTACATAATAGTTGCAATTAGCATCGGCTTGAAAATGTAATTGACAGATTTTGCCTATCTCATTCCAAAAAAAAAATGGCGGTCATTTCCGCACGGCGGGGCTACTCGGGACACCCCCCCGGGGCTATTCAGGACACCCCCCCCGGGGCTATTCGGGACACCCCCAAAAGCACATTTACAGTAGAACCTCAGTTAGCAAAGGCTCCAGTTAAGAAAAAAATTGATTAAATACAAAGAATATTGATTACATTTACCTTGCTGAGTGAAAAAAAGTTCACTTATAAAAAAATTAGTGCATCATCGGTCATCACAAAATTGTGCATAGAATGTCGTATTTAGAATTGTGCACCAGGCATCATAGAATGAAAAGTAATTGACCTAAACTATGATTTATTTCTCCAAAACATATGATGGTGGTCACTAAAACATTCCTTTCTGTTTCAGGTATGTTTTTCACAATATTTTTAGCGCATTTTCTCATTTATGGAAATAAATGCACTACCGTAAAATGGGGTAACTTAGACCGGCGGGGTAACTTAGACCACTTTTTGTTTTTTCAACAAAAACCCCCACAACTCAAAAACTATTTGACATAGAAAAATTTTGTCAATGGGCATTAAAGGCCTAATACAGCAATCCCTTGATTAACGTGGTTAATAAATCCCCGAGTTTTACCGTGTTAAGCAAAACCGCGCTAATCAAACTTAAGAATATATGGGAATAATTGTAATGAATCCTCAAAAATAGCAAAGGAAAGGAAAATTATGTAGTTTGATAAAAGTGAGCAGTAGATATGGCAGCGATCTTGACCAGTTGAAGGCTAACGAGTAACTAGCCCTATACGCACTGAATTATGTTTTGAAAGTGAAAAAACAATCTGAATTGCATTTCAGATCACGCGCAGTCTTTGTGTTGTACTGGCAGTAGCGGCGCACCTACTCAATCGAACGTCGTTCGAACGAGTTCACAACATGTGACGCTACTGTCACACTCGCGGCTAGACTCCAAACATGTAATTACTCTCGGTAGAAGCTTTTATTTTCTGTGTGACGAATTCGTTACATAAAGACTATGAGAGGCAGGAGCCAGCAATTTATGGTGAGTGAAGCTAGAGTATAGACCTGTATTTTGCATGTTTCAATTCAAGTTTAATTTAGCTAGTAAAAAATGGCATCATTTATAAAAAAAAGTGGTCTAAGTTACCCCATTTTACGGTATTGTGCTCGCCATGTCCATCTGTCTGCCTGTCCTTATGTCTGCCTGTCTGTCTATCCATCCGTCCGTGTTTCATCGATGAGAAAATGCGCTCTGTCACTCACTGCAGTGAGTACTGAGTTATATTTTTTTATAGTAAATTCACTTAACCCAATTAAAATGGTGTTAAATTACAAGCCATCCTATAAGCTTACAGATACAGAAAAAATGCTATAAGGCTGTTGATATGAAGCTTGCAGTGGACAAGGTTGTTGTAAATGCTCAATGGCATGTTCATGGATATGGTAATATTGGTACCCTCAACTGGGGTGACTTTGGCTGCCAGGTGACTTTGGCTGCTTTTTTGATTTTGTTTTGCAAACAAAAGCGAGGTCATAAACGATGGCCAAAGTCACTCCAGCATTTATGACCTTGTTTACGATCCTGGCGTTTACGACCCCATTTTTGTTTGCAAAACAAAATCAAAAAGCCAGCCAAAGTCACCCCAGTTGATGGTAATTAATGTTTATGGTAATATCATATCAATAAAGAAAAAACCAGAAAAAATCACAGAAAATGTCATTTATTCTACCTCTACCTCATCTACAACGAAAGAGGAGGACTTCAGAGTACTGTTAGTAATGGATGAGTACACTCTGCATGCTTCAAATATTTTAAAATGAAGTTTTATTCCAAGTGTCCCAAGTAGCCCCGTTCGACGGGGCTACTCGGGACACTCTTTCTTTGCTTCTGGCACCTTACAAATAGCATATGGAATTTTTTTAAGATGCCATTTGATAGCCCTTGCAAAGAGCTATAAAATGAGCCTAAACTTGTTTATGAAATGTTTCATGGTAAGAAGTTACTAACAAAAAACTCTCAAAACCGTCCCGAGTAGCTCCGGTTGATGGTACTCAAAGCCATAGCGCCAGATGTTGACAGCCACAAAATAAGCTTGCCAAAGGTAAACATGGCCATACTGCATCTGGCCAAACCTCATCTGGCCTAACCTCTTCAGGCCTAACCTATATGAGCTGAAACCTTTCTTCACCCAAAACAAACCTGAGCAGACCTATCCTAACCTTATTGCTGCAAGAAGTTAGAAAGGCAGTCCAAGTGTGGTGGAAGAGCCAGTCATTGTCTGCAAGAAGGATGTGAGCTGGGAACAGCGTGAATAGGTTAGGCCAGAAGAGGTTAGGCCAGGGTAGATACAGCCAGATGCAGAACTGCCTGCTTATGAGGGAGCATGCTTAAGCATTGACTGAAGACCTACGGCGCTATTATCTTTTGGCAGTGTGTCGCTTGTCCTAATTACGGAGTTCAAGCGTAGTCTGCGGCTTCTAGTTCTGAGGCTTAGTAAAGTTAAGGGGACTGTCTACCCTCCAGAAAAACTTCTACATTTATCATCCAATCTTGCTGAAATTTCATACACATATGTAAAATGTAAAATAAAAAACAATTTGCTCATATAAATTTAAAAAGAAATAAAAGAAAACGTGAAATTTATAGAAAATGGCCGAAAAGGGGTACTGTAGAGAATCTATCTCTACAAATATCGTGCTACAACATCAAGACATGTATCATTCGATTTGTAACTAAATTATCTAGCGGCTCTATCATTCCAATTTTTCATTTTCCCCATTGTTTTTTGTATGCACCTTTCTCCCATTTTTTCCACTTTTTCCCTGCCCTCCCCCCCTTCCCCCCCAAATATAAGACAAACCATGCACAAATTCAAAAAAAGGGATGATAGAGTTGATAGGTATGATCTTTACAAATCAAATATGTCTCCCATTGCTGTAGCTTAAAAACTCTAGGAGGAGATAGGTTTGTCGTGAGAGAGGTTTTCATGTTTCAAACTTTTCAGTAGAGGCAAAAAACCGCGGTGCGCTATGTAAAGGCATGTAACGTAGCTTAGATACCAGAAGTAAGCGTTATCTCACTTCAAAGTCAGTCAGCAGTGCATAGGACAACTATATCAACACCTTTCCGCATGATGGCTGAGTGATAACTGAGCTGCAGGTCCACCTGGTCCAGTGATAGCCATTTTATATGGCTTGGCCATAATTATCCCCATAGACTTGTGAAGGGACCCCACCACCCACCCCCCCTTTCGGGATCTGTCCTGAATGCATAAATCAACATACAGAGATGGTTCTAGTACCGTTTGATGCGGTAGAAAGTAAGAAAACTTTTATTTTTAGGGTAGACACTCCCCTTAAGGGGATCGGCTACCCCTACAGAAAACTTCTACAGTTATTATCCGATTGTCATGAAACTTCACATACATACGTAAAATGTAAAAAGAAAAACATTTTGCTCCTATGAATTTTTCGAAAAATTGATAGAAAACGTGAAATTCTTAGAAAACGGCTAAAAAGGGGTACTTTAGAAAATCTATCTCCTCCCACAAATATCATCCTACAACATCGAGACATGTATCAATCGATTCGTAAAGACCATATCTATTGACTCTAACATCACTTTTTTCATTTTCCATCTAGTTTTTTTTATTGCGTTTTCTTCCATTTTTCCCATTTTTTTCTCATTTTTCACCCCTCCCCCCCCTTCTCCCCCATATAAAAAACGAACCAGACCAAAATTCAATAAAGTGATGTTAGAGTCGATAGGCCTGGTCTTTACGAATCGAATGGTTTATGTCTCATTGCTGTAACTCGAAAACTGTAGGAGGAGATAGATTTGCCGTGAGAGCAGTATGAGGTTTTCAGTACGGCCAAAAGACTGCCCGCGCAGCACTTAAATAGACATAAAAGAGTCGCAACGCTGCCAAGATACCGTAACTTAGCCTTAATCCAAGTCAGGAAGGCATGGAGCAACTGGCTGCACACCTTTCACGTTGCTGTCATGATGGCACT
Source organism: Hyalella azteca (assembly GCF_000764305.2). Taxonomy (NCBI): domain Eukaryota; kingdom Metazoa; phylum Arthropoda; class Malacostraca; order Amphipoda; family Hyalellidae; genus Hyalella; species Hyalella azteca. Next base: position 151,911 of record NW_025935305.1, on the reverse strand, counting down.
GAGAGGTTTGGCTTCAGCTCGCAGTTTTAGTAGTCACGCCCCGTAATTATTTCCTTAGGAATTACTATAGGCTGCCCCCACCACCCCCCTGCTGTCACAAAGTCATTTTTCGACGTACAGGGACGATACTTATACCGTTCGATGCGCAAGAAAACAACCTTTAAGATGAGATAAGAAACAGAAAAACTCAAAATTTTCAAATTTTAGGGTAGCCAATCCCCTTAATGCATGGTGAAGCTAGGCATTGGCTCCAGGGCTTATTTAAGAGTAAAATTTGTAGCCTACGGCTGCGCCCCCTATCTAATAATAAAATGGGTTGTTTAGTTTAGACTACTACAATTTTCATTAAGGCAAAGTACATTGATGGCATATAAATTTCCTCTGTGAAAACGATATTTTCATTTTATAAATTTATTATTTCTATAATTATCAATGACAAAAGTTTGAACTGTCAGAAATGCAGGAGTTGCTACAACTTGAGTATGTTACTGTGCTGAGCGTGTTCCAAAAATATTTGTTTTATCTACAAAAATGTAAAATGTGATGTGAATGTAATTGGGCTGCTATAATTTTAAACATAATGTTCAAAAATAATGATAATGTGATCTATGTTTATACATAATTTGCTAAAAACAAATCATCACTGAGCTTTAAATTCCAACTTATTTGATGATGTTCACTGTAATTTACAACAAATTAATTACTGAATTTTTTTCAACAGGAAAACTTTGTGGAGGATACCAACGAGAGTCGTACTCTGGTGTATCGCTGGTTTGGTGCTTGTATGCTCATCGCCTCTGCGGATTCTGATGATAACTTACTACAAGTCTACGAGTTTCTGAATTTATATTTGTCAGCCTTGAGCCAATACTTCCCAAATCTTTCACGTCATACCATCATTCAAAATCCTGCCAAACTACACATTGTCCTGGAGGAAATGGTAATTGGTGGTGTCATTGTTGAAACTTCACCTGCACATGCTCTCAGTATTGTCAGATTGCTGGATGACATCAATGTGTGATTTCATCACTACTGCCAGTGAGCTGCTCATCATCCATTTACTTTACTGAGATAGATTTTTGCTCATGAACATAATTAAAATTCACTGATTTAGTGAAAGAAAACCCCTGTTTCTATTTTCTAGTTTAAATAATAATCTAGATCAACTTATAAGAAGTGATCTTACAAATAGTTTGTGAAAATGTCTCACCAAACAGGAATTGAAGCAGATGAAGATCTGAAGCAATTTTTCTCAGAATGCAAGAGCAAAAATGTCAGAACTTTTGCAGTAATGATCAAAGATGAGAAGCTCACGTGCCATAGCTGGAAGCCAATGGTTGGAAAATGGGAAGATGACTATACTAATCAGGTACTGCCTTTACTGGAAGAAAAGAATCCTCGCTATGTTTTCTTTAGACTTGGGGATGCAAGCTCAGAGGCTCTCAGTGATGAATGGCTTTTGGTGCTGTGGTCTCCAGATGACTCACCCATACGCTTTAAGATGCTTTATGCATCAACTAAAGCTACACTCAAGCGACAGTTTGGCAGTACCCAAATCAAGGAAGAGATATTTGTGTCCTGCAAAGAAGATGCAACTCTTACTTTTTATGAGAAGCACAGAGAAGCAAGCAAGGCTCCTGCTCCCTTGACATCTCAAGAAGAAGAATTAATGGAAGTGAAACGTCAGGAAGTCAATCCTGATATTGGGATCAACACCAAGCATCAAACCATGACAGGTTTGAGTTTCCCACTGTCCAATCGAGCTGTTCAAGCTGTTGCTTCCTTTACCAAGGGAGATTTGCAGTATGTGCGTCTCTATATTGATTTGACTGATGAGAAAATCGAGGTTGAAGCTCAGAAGAAAAGCCTTGCTGTAACAGAATTGCCAAGTCAGGTGCCTGAAACTAATGCTCGGTATCACCTTTACCGCTTTGACCACACCTGGGAAGGTGATTATACGCACAGTGTTGTATTTGTCTACTCTATGCCTGGCTATGTGTGTCCCATCAAGGAACGAATGGTGTACAGCAGTTGTACTAACACACTCACTGCCTATATGGCCTCAGAACACTCTCTTAATATTAGCCGCAAGATAGAGATTGGAGAAGGTTCTGAGCTCACAGAAGAATTTCTCATGGAAGAAATACATCCTAAACAGAATTTACACAGGCCTAAGTTCAACAAGCCTAAGGGACCAGCACACAGAGGCAACAAGAGGTTGACAAAAGCCCCGCAGGATGACTGATACTCGGACAATGGAGAAGAAGGATGTGAAAGCCAGCACAGAAATTTTGGACGACGTTCTAAACGCACCACTAAATGCACTATTTTATGAAAAAAATTGATGCACTGCTTCTTGTCTTCAGATTTACTCCAGTAATAACATATTTATTATGAAAACTGGGAAAGCTTTTTTACACTTTAATTTTTCAACAGCTAATATACAGAGAGATTTCCAAAAATACCTTGTCGACTTATTAATGTAGATTTCTAATAGCACTTGATTAAAGACCTACAACAATTTGCTGAATGTCAAGTGGCTGAAGACATGTTTGGGTGGAATCACATCAAGTAGTGATATTAATTTATGAACCTGATATTAAGGGCCGTTTGATAATTGAATGATCACTAAAAATCAGCTGAATAACGATGCTCTGGAAGCTGAAGCATTAATGAATTCATGATTCAATTTGCTGTAGATTCTTATTGGATTAAGAGATATTCATTTTAAGGTTGAAATTTTTAAATAAATGTGATGACTGTGGACAATATTTGTACGGATACTGGATGGAGAACATTTACTACTGCCAATTTGTGTGTAGTGTACGGTATTTGAATTTTTTCATATAAATGAAATTTGTGACTGCTCCTAACTGTGCAGTAGTCGTATAGCTTATTATTATTATATTGTTTATTGCGAACGCGTTTCTTTATGATTGATTTGTTATTGTTTGTAGGATACACAGGTGTTGGTTATTATCTATTTCAATGGTATTTGGAATTACAGGGTGATTGTTGATGTGCTCCTTGCATTGTATATGCTAACGCTGTCGTATTGTTGATATTTTATTTTGTATGCCCTGGTTTGATGGAATTTCTTGCCGCTCTAAGATATATGGGTACTTTTGTTTTAATGATCTTCTTTCATATTGAGCGCGTCTTGAGTTCTGTGATGTATTTTGTTGTGCTGCTTTCTACAGGACCACCTTTTTTTTGGAGGGAATATTTCCGCGTTTTTGGTGGTTCATGCAAGTATGAAACGTATTTTTGTAGACGGTATGATTAATTTTAGACTTGCAGCATGTATTGATGTTTAGTGTTTGTATGTCATGATCAGTCAAAAGGTGTAGCTTGCAGACTTGTGGTGAAACATTTCTCTGTCTGTGGTGTCATCATAAGCGTATGTTTAAGGCATATCAGTATTAGTTCTGCTTCGTGCTTCCTCAACATTTTTATATTGCTTTTGACAATTTATTTGGTGATCTACCAAACTCTATCGGGTTTATTTTTTCTCAAAATGGGCGAGTTTTTTTCCATGTCAGTCTTTAAAATACAAGTTACAACTTCTGTTGAAATATGTTACAAGAATGAATTACAATGCAACTCCATATCTTCAAAACTTGCTTGCTTGTAAATAATTATGCTTCTCTGTTCATCACAAAAAATATTCATGAGCTGAGAGAAATACGACCCATGAATCTTCATTGAAAAATACTTGTTCATTTTCTGGATTACCTGCCCAATTTTTGCCATCACTACCAATATGATTTAAAGCTTAACTAGGACTTTTAGGTGTAACTTTCTTAACTTTTTGCTGAATAATGCTGTGAGTTGGCTCACGATACGACTAAGATGTACGAAGTAATCACTCGGTGTACTGTGTTTAAATAAGCATATGTGAGGATACTCGTTAAGAGCTTTGTGTGTGCTGACATGCCCTGTCTCATCTGACGTCTTGTGTAGCAATCGTTGTGTGCTAGCATTCCCCTTGAATATTTGGTTTACTTGTATCAATGTACTGACATGTCTGCAAGTTACCTAACCCAATCAACACGTCTAATTCTTAGAGCGAAATTTATCTTAGCCTAAGCAACCGTTTTGCACAGCATTATTAGAGTTGCCAGTAAATTCTTATTTCAACGCAAGATTTTCCATCATACAGAATCAATTGAAACAGTTGATGAAAATAGTAATTGGGCATTCAAATGGCGTCAATATTTCTCTAACTCTAGTACTCTAAATGATACCAAATTACCTCCTAAGTCTTTCACCAAACGCTTTTAATGCTTCAATGTTTATTTTTCGTAATTATTGGAGATTTAAGAATAAAAAACCAGAACGAGCTACTTTACAATTAAGTAAAATTAAAATATGGTCCTCTCTGACGAACAAGTTTTACGTGTTGAAATACTTCATATGTTCAGTCAGACTTCAATTGTGACATGTTCTTCTAAATACTTTACCTTTAGTGTCGTGTTGATATTATCTTGTCGTTGAAGGGAAGTTTGGCATGAACATAATCCAGTATTGTATACAATACTAAGGTAAGTATTGTATCCAATACTGGACATCAAGACGTGCAACTACATCAACAAGCTGATGTTTTTTTTGCTGATCAATCCAATAGCAACGCTAGCGTTGGCTGGTGTGATGAACTTCAGGGAAATTTATGTACCGAATTTCATTCGACGTTCAAAGCATTGTTTTGCGCTTAGTTGTTTTAAAAGTTTATTCTGTATGATAGTATTAGGACGAGTTTGAAATTTCAATTACTTTTCTTATGGTTCAAGATGTATTGTTGGGTGATTTGTAATCGTATCAGAGTTCCCAGGTTCGCACGACTGTCAACATATGAATAATGCAGCGGCCTTTTTCCTTTTGCTGCAATTTCACAAAATGTTTTGACTTTTGGAAACATTGTGATAGTTTTTTTTAATATATAACATTTATGGTGTTGGTTGATTTATTTTACTTGGCTTAATGTTGATGGAACCTCACAACACTAAACTGCGGAAGAACACAACTGCAGCGCAAGTTATTAATAGGTATTCACTTCAATATTTTGTTGATGCGATACTGATATTGTCCGCAGTAAACCACAGGACTGGTCCCTCAAAAGCGCCAAGTTAGGTCGACCTTATTATTTTATTGAACTTTTTGCACCGTCGTTTTGATTTGGTTGCAGTTGAAGTAGTTGCCGTTTACGCTTCTGATTTAGCTATTTTAGTTTTATTTTGCTTGTGTTACCCTATTTTATTGATTGCTATTACCTTGAATTTTGATCAAGTTTTCATTACCCTCATCGTATAATTTACGGTTGGCGCCACTAGCTGAGTTAATCTCTAGCTTTTGTAAAGAAATTCATCTTGTTTTGGATGTTATTTTTGCTTTGAATTCAGCCCCCTCATTTTATGTAAAATATGAGAATTTTCAGTCTAAGTCACGTACCTCAATATTTGTGTCTCCTTAGAACACTTATTTTGTATTAATAACTAAATAGGAAGCTTGATAAAATCGTCGTGCACATCATAAAATTTTGTGTTGCAGCACTTATTGCACGGGTGGCGAGTTAGGCCTGAGTTGTTATTCTCCAGTAGCATTTACCAGCGTTTTGTTGAAACACTTCGTCTTATTTTCTTTACCCAATATTTATAGTTGAATGCATTCGAGTTCATATAAGGTTTTCCTCAACGTATTTTCATTCTCCTAATTAGGTCAAGAAATACAGGATATTTAGGTTTATGTTGAATTAGAAAGACAAGCATGACTAGCCACTTGAAGACAACTTACCTCTGTTCAAGCTGCCAGGTTCACCCCAGGCTAAAATGTCAAGTTCATGGTTTGAAGCTGCAAATCTACGCAAAAAACACTGCGTCCGCTGAAGACTTCTAGACTTCTTCTGTTTATGTTTTCAAAGGGCTTCAAAATTACATTTATTTTAAAATTGCATTCAGCGGCTATTGCATGGTAATGGTAGTGTTTATTCTTTTGTACCGAAAGAACCAAAATAATTCCATGCTGTAGATTTCGTAGATCTAGAACGAATGATGCTTCTTATTTCCACAACCATTACACAGCTATAACATGAACGGTTCAGAATATTACACGATGAATTTCGCTTCATAACAGTTTACATTTTATCTTTACTAGTCCATACAATTATAGAACACTGCATTCGTGGCAATAACGAGCGAGAGAACTGCGTGTATCGTTAATACATCAAGATTAATTTAAACAAAACTACATTGAAATTGCCATACTACTACGGTACACTGAACTTACTATCATGCTCTACGTAAAGACTCGTATAATCACAGCACAAGCCTATATCCGTCTATAAAACTCACATGTAAACTGTAAAGAAAGAAAATTGGACTGTGCCACCTAGTCCCGGGAAATACTCGAAAACACTAAAGCTTGCAGGCGTGAATAAACAATCCTTGCTAATCTTTTTGAATAACAGTAACAATGAAACATGGCCGCCATGGCTCCCAACAGTTCTACATAATTGGATAAGAGGAGCGCTGACTTCAATGCGGTTATTGCTCAATGCTTGTCAACATTACTCGCATACATAAAAAAACTCTTGATAAACATGTTAAAAGAATTTCATCTCTAAATAGCAAGCAGCATGTCCCAATATAACAATGTCATTTAAAACGTAATCCTTGATAGATATAAGAATATATCCTCAGCTGAACTATTCCTTTCTGAATGACAAATTCTTGGTAGACCTTTTAGTAGAATAGTAACGAGGCGGTCGGCGTGTGGGAGGGCCTTATTTATAACGTCATCGCACTTTAGCCACACAAAACACAACACGAGGCAAACAACAACTGCACAGTCATGGATTATTCAGTCTAACAGAAACACTCAGGAAAGTTGTTGGTTTTATTTCTTAGCTCCAGGCGGAGTTGAAGAGAATCTATTTCTGGAAGGTAATGAAGAGCCCTAGAGCAGGAGGCCACTGCAGTTGAACCAACATAGAAGTAATGCCGAGCATAATTAGATCTGACGTAATTTCGGCCATTAATATTGCTATTTGTTCTGAATTTGATAAATTTTGGAGCAATTCCTACTTTCATCACAAAAATAATTTTATTTTAATATGCCATTTCACATACCGCCCAACGCATACATTAATATGTTTAAGCCTATATACGATTACAAATGAGATCGTGATATGAATAAACGAAAATTAGATACAATAATTCAGTTATAAATTTCATCCTGAATAAGAGACTGAGTTATCAACAAGTCGATCGCAAGAACGATAAAACTATTCAACAATGATCAATATTTGTAGAAGAGAAATTCGTTTATATAATTTGCAACACAATAGTCCTATTTGAAGCGTTACGTTATTAAGTACGAACATATAGTATTACTTATTACGAAAGGAAATTGTCTTCAATTACTTCGTTCGATTGAAATATAGAGACCAAAAACGCAAAATCTTCACCCAATCCTATGAGCACCGAGATGGAGACTTGAGTTCAATCACGAAATAAGCAAGTCAAATAATCAGAGCATCTGGCTTTAACAATCAAGCCTATGTCTACAGCAGTGAAACAACTGGGATCTTAAATAACTTATCAATTAGCTGGTTTATAAATTACAGAACATTTTGATTCAACATTAGAATACGTTACTAAGAACTACAATGCTTACTAATAGTAAAACCATTGAAGGTACAATCTGCTATGTCAGTACAGCAAACTTCCTTCTTATGATATCTACTGAGATCAAACAAAATGCCTTAAAACAAACTACGGTCGACTGCTTCTTTGATATTTGCAGGCCTTAAGAATTTTAGGAAACGCATTTCTTGATGAGCTTGTCACTTAGTTACCTTGAATAAGACTTAAAGCAAAACAACTCGTACAAAATGAAGTGTTGACATCAATAGCTATGGTGTTAACCCCTAAAAACAAATTTAGGTTTAAAATTCTTGTACGAGTGGCATGCTGTAAATTAGCCTGAATTTTTACGAAGGCTTTAGATTGATGTATACGGTATATACTCATGACGCGTTCGACAAAGCTTCAAAAATAACGAGAAGACGAGGTGGAAATAAATTCATGGAGGTATATGACACAAGTCATCTCATTCAACGCTACGAATATAATTGTGAAGGAGTCAGAAGAAATTAAGAAGGGAGGCCTTTACTCAAGAGGAGAGAGGTAAGTAATCATAGCCTTTGCGTTCAGAATTATGAAAGGAATGCAGTAAAGAATATTTCATGCAGGTACAAAACAAGTAGCAAAAAGCCCCTAATTAAACATCAGCTTTGCTGAGTAAGAAGTAGAGGCATATGAATGTATATATAATCCATATGGGGCGATGAAACACTTGAGCATTAAAGCCCAACCTCTTCTTCATATCTGGGCTTTGGAAGTGGGTTGTAGCTCACCAAATGCGTAAGAAAGCTGCCAAGAAAAAAATTATCTTTAGTACTATCATGAGAAGAAGGGAAATTAACCAGCATGAATCCCTCTCACAACCATAACTTAATAAATTTCATCTACGAGAATATTCCTAACAGTCACACATGGGAGCAATACCTCATTATACAGCAAGTATGTCCACAGAATTAGTGCGTCAATCTACAAAAAAATATTATTAATCTCATCACAACAAAAAATCTTATGACAAATTTTACAACTTTATCTCAACATGATGACCCTAAGCTGACTCACCAGTACAGGTAGATGAAGAAAGCTACAAGATAGTACATGTCACTCACCAGTACAGGTAGATGAAGAAGGCTACAAGGCATTACATGTCACTCACCAGTACAGGTAGATGAAGAAGGCTACAAGATAGTACATGTCACTCACCAGTAGAGGTAGATGAAGAAGGCTACAAGATAGTACATGTCACTCACCAGTACAGGTAGATGAAGAAGGCTACAAGATAGTACATGTCACTCACCAGTAGAGGTAGATGAAGAAGGCTACAAGGTAGTACATGACCCCCACGAACACGTCTCTCATGTGTCGCTTGAGTTTACCCATCCTGTGAATCTCGGTGGGATCATACACTCCAAAGTTTCCTGATGGAATTTTCCAGTACCTGATCAAAATATAATCATTAGTAAATCTATGCCATAGTTCTAGTCTAAATAACCACAAAAGATCAAAATAGTCATTCATTCACGTTAGTTTTTGATTCATGACATTTACTTTATTCATCATACATTTATTCACATCTTTTATGCAGTGGAAATCAATTATGAGGGGAAATGTTGAAAAAAACTTTTACTAGTTGACGTACTCTCTGGCCCAAACAAGAGCAATTGGGCTGTTCATGGCAGCCAGCCAGTAGTGTCCTGAGAAGAGCAGCACCAAAGAGGCTATGATGTGAGCACACAGCTTCGGAATCACCCACTGCAAATGAAAATAAAAATCATACATGCATATGAATGATGGACACTCAAGCGCTTAATTCAATCTCTTATAGCAGAGATAGTACCTATAGCAAGTGATGCATAGTACATTGAGATGTTGCATTGCAATATTACTGACTGTCATTAAACAGTAGTATTCAAATGGTAGATTTTGCATGGAAAGATTGAAGAACTAAAAATAGTATTTAAAAATGTAACTAAGCATATGTCAGTCAACTTTAAATTTAAAAGATAGGTTTCAATTTCGTGTATATCTTATTGTATGTATATTTAATGTATGTTATATATAAATTTTCACAGACATATTCAATATTGAAAGGTACTATGGTATTATTGTTAATGGAGTCTTGCACCTGCTGTGATTGCAGGCGGACGTGTGTTGCTGTGCTTGGTTTACTCTGTATTTGACTTGCGTCAGTGTAAGAATTTGAAACACTCTTGTTTGAAACTGCGTTGAAAATCATTATAAGCAAGTTCTGACTAAGAAGATTACGCTTTAACGATATTCTGACGTTGAATTATTTGCCATTAAATCTGACTGTGGGCGCCTGTTATTAATGTTCCAACACCGATCAGTCATCTTAGCTTGTTCGGCCATGTTGGATTGAATGTGAACGTGGCTGGAGTGGACGAACATCCCAAGGCTCCGTTTTTAACGTGTTTTGCTCGTGTAGCTCGCGTAGCTTGCTCGACGCACGCTCCGTCGATGTAAGCGTGTTTTCGACCGGAGAATACATTGTGGTTTTCGTTTTGGCGTTCGCTATATTCAGCTTCGAGCTGACTGTAGACGTGCGTCACTGTTTTTTGACACAAGATGAATTTGGCTGCTATGCATGGCGCCATTTGCTTACTCGGCGAAGCGAAAGGGCTGCTGCTGCAGCCCTTGATCCATCCGACTGCGAGAAAGTAGATTTTCTCATTTTCCCCAAGCCTCGCATGTTTTATCGTGGATGTTGTGCCAGCCGAAATTGGCGTCCTGCTGCCACACATCGAGCAGTGCGCGACAACGGTATATTCGTCATCACTGGCAGTAGGCCGTCGCTACTGATGCAATCATTTGCGCTGAACCTGCCTTACGTTGGAGTTGATCGCCACTGTGTGCAGCCGTGTCGCCGGTTATTGTTTGGCTGCCTCAACAAATGTTCGCTGACCGAGAGAAAATTTCGCCAGGTCTTACTGACCGAGACCTATTACAACGCTGACTCGGTTTGCATCGGGCTGGAGGAGGATTGTCGACCTTCTTAGATCTGAAAGTGCCATTTTGGCAGCAGAGAGTCGACGCGCAACGCAGCGACCCTCAAGCGATGAGGCATTCGCTGGATAAAGTTATGGGAAGAGGTCATACAGATGCTTTGGGTGACGTAAGCGTGGTATAATTCCATGCGGTGTTTTGAAAAGAAAAAAATTTCTGCTGTGCGAGCGTCGTCTGCCGATGCTCCACCGGCAACATTTGTGCCATGGCCGCTCGACTGCGTGCTCCAAGTATTCCCTTGCGTCACAGCTGACGATGTCATCGCTGCAACGCACGCGCTGCCTAATACGCAGTGTGCCAGTTATCCGTTGCCGACGTCGTTACTTAAGGGGAATGCCCTATCACTAGCACCTTTTTTAGTCGAACTTTTCAACCGCTGCCTCACTGACCGTGTTGTTCCAGAGTTATTCAAATCAGCTTATTTTACGCCTCTATTGAAAAAAAAAAAAACAGAACTTGACGGTTCTGATCCCAAATCATATAGACCCATCTCCAACCTGTCGATTTTGTCGTAACTACCGGAATGCGTTGTGGCTCGAAGGCTGAATAACCATCTTCAGCAGTCCAGTCTCGTGCATATATAGCCTTCAGGGTGCATCTCCACTCGACTGAAACCGCCGAGCTGAAGGTGCGCCGTGCCACAGCGATCAGATCTCGGTCCGATCTTCTACCTGTTATATACTGTCGACATATTGCACATGATTGATTCACATAGTTTGAATCCGCATATGTTCGCCCACGACAACCAAATTTATGGCTACTGTGCACCGGCTGATGCTACAGCTTTGCAAGACCGGATGTCTGTCTGCATAGACGCCGTCTCATACTGGATGCACTCCAACCGGCTCCAGTTCAATGAAGCAAAAACCGACTTTATATAGTTTGTGACTGCTCCGCAGAAGCATCAGCTTCCGGCAAACCCTGTTCGAGTGTGCAAATAGTTCGTCATGCTTGCGTCTTTGGTTCGCAACCTTGGCATTCTGCTAGACTCGGAACTTTCTATGAACAATCACATTGCCAAAGTCACCACTGCTTGTTTTGGCGCTCTGCGATGAATACTTCAGCCGCTGTCTCTCGAGGCATTACAAAAGTCCACGATGGGCTAGGGTAATGCCACACTTTATGGACTGCCGACTCCGGCAAATATTAAATTGCAATCCGTAATGAGCACTGCTACGCGAATCATGTGCAATAAGCGAAAATTCGACCGCATGACGCCAGTATTGCGCGATCTTCACTGGCTACGCAAGCAGCAGCGCACGCAGTTCAAGGTCGCTGTTCAGACGTTCCGATGCCTTCACGGTCTGGCGCCTCCTTATCTCACGGAATGTGTGCAGCTCGTGTCGCATCTATCCTCTAGAAAACGACTGCGCACGTCATCAACAGCGGACCTCGTCGTTCTATCCACAATCTACCTACCGTAGACGGCAGAGCGTTCCCGGTAGCCACTGCCAGAATCTGGACAGTGCCGCTTCCGTAACATCGGCTTCTTTGTTGCAGGTGTTTTGTTGACGCCTAAAGACGAAACTATGTCGTAGAGCCTATGAATCAAGTGCTTAGTCATTTTTATCCATTCTCATGTCTATTTACGTCTTGCTTGCTATTAAACTTAAATGCATAACGTGCCCTCCAAGTTCGATTGAACTAAACGCGCCACGATAACTGCTTCATAGAATAATAATAATTGCTGTTAGCATAAGTGATACTAATCTTTGTACATTACTTACCAAGTTTAGTCTATAACAACATTGTTGGGCATTCAAGTAATCACACTCCAAGTCCGATAGAGTGATGATCTGAGAGCTTTGGTTAAGGAGGAAAATTTTTAGTCTAGTAAATACAGGCAGTAAAAGAATTGGCCATGAATACAATAGTGCTTAGAAAACATGAATTTAAATTTAAGACTAGACCAGATTCATGCAACATGAAAATATGGCCCAGACAAGTTAACAAGTAAATAGAGCATCACATACAAACGTAAAAGTAAAATTTTGCGCAGTCATATACCTACATTCATCACTTTCCAAATAGAAGCAACAAATCACGTATGTTTGCCATGCACTAGACCTTTATTAGACTCTATGATCATTATTAATTATGAAAAGTAGAACATTTAGCAGAAAGAGCAACACTTTTGTTGCTATACTACATTGTTTCCATGTGTCTGCTAAAAACTATAGAACCATCCTTCATCATCATCAGCAAGGACCACATAGCCTTCGGATTTTCTTATAAATGTTATTATTCTTCATAGGACTGTGTAGTTCTTATTACCCACAGAGATTTAAATTTTTGCAGCAAATTTCACAGATAATTAGATATTTTCAAACAAGATGCTTGGCAAGTTAAAAATTAGTGAGGAATCATACTGACAATGGCTTTTCTTCAATTGTGAGAACAGAGTAGCCACTATCGATGATGAAAATAAGAAATACAACAGAGAAAATTCAGAAAACTAGATCCTTTGAATTAACTTTTGTGGTTTAAAAGTAAGATATTTTAGTTGAAATTAAAATACTCTTGCTCGGGCAAGTAGCAGATTAACAACTATTGAGTCCGAGTATGAAATTGTTTATATAGAAGTAATTATATGGCTCTAAGAAAAAAGGGGAAAGTTCCACTTGCCATGCAGACACTGGACAGATTCCTAACTAGCTACAGCCCTGCAGGGTTAGGAATTTAATAATATGTGTTTAAAAATTACTTTTTAAAGACAACACTTCTAAAGGATAGAGTGTCTCCTATGTTACACATCTACAATGAATTTCTAATTTTATTTCCATATATCAATACAAATTAATTTTATTTTTTTTAATATTAATATATGAAAAAAAAAATTCAATTTTTAAAATTATTTATTCTGTCAATTGATTCATGCCTTGTCCTCAACTTTGCACAAGTGTGCAAAATTTCAGAGTGATTGGACAGGTAGAAGTGTGTTGAATACCAGTATCGATTATAAAATTTGTAGAAGAAAAAATTATTTTTTCAATTTTTCAAATTAAAAAAAATTTTTTTTAATTTTAAAATTATATATTCTGTTAATTGATTCATGCATGATCTTCAACTTTACGCAAGTGTGCACAATTTCAGATCGATAGGATAAGTAGAAGTGTGTTAAATATTGATTATAAGATTTGTAGCAGACAGACAAACAAACAGACATGAAGTGAAGTTAAAGAGAAGTGTTGCAATAAATGAATAAGGGAACCAGTTGAGGTAACACATTGGAAGAAAATGTTTGCATAGTGGATCTTTCATTCTTGATACATGAGGATATTATAGGGCTGTAGGGGAGTATAAACGAGAATTTTGCATCAAAACTGCCAAGAAATACTGATTACTGAACAAATGTGCTTTGTTTGAGCATAAATACAGAATTTTCTGTTGAATGTTGACGAGTGTAGTATAAAGGATACGAAGTAAACTAATAGGAACAACAAAGCTCCAGTTGTGAAGAGCACAATAATGAAGACGATGGTGTCCGGCCTGATATAGCTGTCATCAACTAAATTGAGGTAGTCCACGTGTTCTCCCATTCCTGGCTTAGGATGATGAATATGCGACACTGCCAGCAGAGGAACTGCAAATAAGGAATAAACAATATTTACAGCAATAATAAAATGTATAAAAAAAATTTTAAAGACCACGTTTTTCATGTGGACTAAAAAGTAGAAAATAATTTTTCGGCAGCTACTGATCTCTGTTTGCTTTCATTCTCTTGGTCTTTTGTATTTCAGTTAAAATATTTTACAACATCTAAAACAAAAAACGTAGGGCGCATATGTATTTAATTGTTTGGTAAGGAATTTAAAAGCAAAGAAAACGCCAAGAAAATTCACCATATCGATATTGAAAACGTTTCGGAGTCCAGCTCCATCATCAGTTCGACTAAACTAAAAATGAATAAAATCACTTTAAAAGTCAAAATTCAAAGACAGACATAAAACCTAAACAAGACCTAACATTATATCGAAATAAACAGGACTAGTTATGCCCTGACCTTCAGCACCTGACTATGGCTTCATTCGATGTGGAAAATTTGTTCACTAATATTCCTCTTGCAGAAACTATTGAAATCTGCCTCAACTCTTTGTTCAAGGATGTGAATGATCTGGTGATCGGTCTTAACCGCAATCTTTTCAAAAAGATTTTAGAATTATCAGTCATGAACTCTTTTTTCATTTTCGCTGGTAAACTTTATAAGCAAGTTGATGGTTTAGGAATGGGCCTTCCACTTGGTCCTACACTCGCTAACATTTTCATGTGCTTTCATGAAGTTTCTTGGTTGGCCGATTGTCCCATTGATTTTATTTGAGCAAATTTTGTTATTTACTGTTGGTATATTGATTTATCATGTTTCATCCAATATAGGTAGTTTGAAATGTGTATAAGTAATTCAAGCAAGTAAAGATATGAATCATGAATAATGCAGGTCAGGGTATGTGAAAATTTTAAAAGAATCAAATTTTGAGAATTTTAAATGAACGCGTGGACTAAAGAGGCATATTAAGACATTTGAAAAGAAAATGCATTAAGTATCTAAATAAATAGTTCACCATTAAATTGCTCACTATCAAATCAAAGGTATATGGAGTAACGTATAGTGATAGAGTAATTCGAAATAGTGGTTGAATTCAACATTGAAATTAAGGCATGCCTAAATGAAGATGCGCCCCACGTTTTTCGTTTTAGATGTTGTAAAATATTTTAACTGAAATACAAAAGACCAAGAGAATGAAAGCAAACAGAGATCAGTAGCTGCCGAAAAATTATTTTCTACTTTTTAGTCCACATGAAAAACGTGGTCTTTAAAATTTTTTTTATACATTTTATCTTCTACTTTTTAGTTTTTTAAGTATTTTATTTTCTCCTTTTTAGTCCGTTGCTACACATGAAAAACGTTGTTGCGAGCCAATACCTACTTGACTCGACGTATGTATCGATGATACGAAGCGTATAATCGATATACGCAGTCTAAACACGAATATCCTCTTGAAGATGACGTGCATTAAAGGTTCCCAACCCCTGCTTGTGAGTTCCTTTAGAGTTTATAACTACTGCACAAAGGTCAGCCATCCTACATAATATTCATTTCATTTTAGTTGGCCACGCAAATGCACAAAAGAAAATTCTTTTCGAAGTTCTGTAGAAAATTGTATTGGAGGGGATACATTGTTGTTCCCGTATTTATCTGGATGCGTGGCTGTAATAAAGAAAGGTTCGGTAGTAAATACGCCTGGAAACGTGCAACAAACTATTGATTATTGTATTGCTATCGGTAGCTGAGCTTCCCTAAAAGTTTCAGAGCGCTAGCTAGCAGGAAAGTTGGTGAAATATCGATTGCAAGATTTGATCATCACAGACAGACAGAAGGACACGAAAGTGAGCTAAGAAAAACGTGGTAAAAAGGATGTCAATGTTTAAATTTACACTACAGCAAATTACATATTGATCTAATTAAAATTTGACTGAAATTATTCATATTTCAGAAACAAATATATTACATCAACACACGAAAAATAGACATACCTGAACTCAGTAAAATTACCATGGCCATATATATTTGAATAGTCATCTTGAAGAATTATGTTATTAACACCTGTCATGGATTGATAACATGCATAATATATGGCAAATTCCACTTGAGTCACCTAAGCACTTCTATTTGTTGCAAGTTTATATAAACAATGCCTTTGACCCTTTTATGATCAGAAATGAACAACAACATTTTAGTGAGATTGAAACATCTGTGTATTTAATACGTATTAGTGAGCAAACCCTAGAAGCTGTTGTTTTGAACGGATTTATTATGGTTTATATAACTTTTATTGACCACTGCAAGTGCTGAGTTTAGAGCAGAGCTCTCAGCAGTAGTACCTATCTGCTGGGGGCAACTCACATGCCAGTGACAGCATTTAATGCAAGTCTTATGATAAGATAGGGATGTTGCAAAATGAATTTCAGAGCCAATGTTTATGCTAAAGGTGCAACTTTAAATGATGAGCCCTCACTATATCATTAGTCTAGATCACAAAGACAGGAGATACAGTTAAAATTATTCTAGGATTCTATTTGATGTGGCATATAAATTTCATGAATGAAAGAATTTTCTTGAAATATTTTTTAATTTTTACTAGAAAATACAGAACACCTAACTTGGTAAACTGAGTCAACTGACAGTCAACTGAAATAAAAATCTCCATCGGCATCCTGATTTTTTATTTTCCAGTAAAAACAAAAAATATTGTTTGATATATTGAAAAAACCAATAAGAAAATTGTCAATAAACATATTCTTGTCTTCAATGAAACACACATGTACATACATACATATAAGCTGAATTTCTAATTCAACATACCTATGTCAAGTTCACTAAGCCTACCTAATTTCAAAGTATACTAAAAATTTACAGATTTTCCTTTGCACATGACCATTCTTATTTACTCCCCCCAGAAGTTCATTCACAGAATTTATTTATACATCTTAAATTGATTTTTAGCTCAAGTCTGGGAGCACATGACGCTGACAATGCAGCAAGTACCGTCAACCGGGGCTACTCGGGACGATTTTGAAAGTTTTTCATTCATAATTTCTTACCATGAAACATTTCATAAACAAGTTTAGGCTCATTTCAAAGCTCTTTGCAAGGGCTATCACATGGCTTCTCCAAAAAAATTCCATATGCTACTTGTAAGGTGCCAGAAGCAAAAAAATAGTGTCCCAAGGAGCCCCATTCTACGGGGCTACTCGGGACACTTGGAATAAAACTTCATTTTAAAACATTTGAAGCATGCAGAGTGTACTCATCCATTACTAACAGTACTCTGAAGTCCTCCTCTTTCATTGTAGATGATGTAGAGGTAGAATAAATGACATTTTCTATGATTTTTACTGGTTTTTCCTTTATTGATATGATATTACCATATACATTAATAACCGTACTATTGATGCAATATTACCGTATCCATGAACATGCCATTGAGCATTTACAACAACCTTGTCCATGGCATATCAGCAGCCTTATAGCATTTTTTCTGTATCTGTAAGCTTACAGGATGGCTTGTAGTTTCACACCATTTTAATTGGGTTAAGTGAATTTACTATAAAAAAGATCGTGAAAAACATACCTGAAGCAGAAAGGAATGTTTCAGTGACAACCATCATATGTTTTGGAGAAATAAATCATAGTTTAGGTCAATTACTTTTCATTCTATGATGCCTGGTGCACTCTTTATGAATTTCAGCCAATAATTCTTTAAATAAGGTCCCGTTCCGTAGGCACTTGTGCTGACTACAGAGTCGGTTTAACCGCGCCTTGTCTCGTTCATACCTCGAATGGTCGAGTTCGGCAACGTTCGCCGGTAAGTGCGCCATGCCGGTGCTCTAGTTACTCGTTAGCCTTCAACTGGTCAAGATCGCTGCCATATCTACTGCTCACTTTTATCAAACTCAAATTTTCCTTGGCCTGAATAGGCATGTGAATTGCTATTGCACAATTATGCAGGAGAGAAAGAAATCTACTGTGCAATTGAAATTGGATTCGTTTTTCAGTAAAAATAAATGTTAATTCATTCGCATTTCTTTTATTTATTTCCCCTATTATTTAGAAAAAAATATGATGAATTTTAGTGGAAAAAAAAATTATTATGTAACTTTGCTATTTTTGAGGATTCATTATAATTATTCCCATATATTCTTAAGTTTGATTAGCGTGGTTTTGCTTAACACGGTAAAACTCGGGGATTTATTAACCGCGTTAATCAAGGGATTGCTGTAAATTCCGCAATAAAGTTTTCATGCTGACACTTGACCGCCACTTTTTTCTAAGCAAAATTCTTTAATATGGCAAATATGGTATTTTTTTACTACAGACCTTAGCAGAAGTACGGTAACTTTTCAAAATATTGTTTTTTACCATTTTTTCAGGAATTTTTCAAAGCTAGTAAATGTGGTATTTTTGAACTTCCTTTATACCAGTACTACAAAGAATGGATAGGAAAAATGTTGACATTTATGCCACTATATTTTGTTTTGCAGTATTCCAATTAGTTTTGCTACAAAAACAGTTCTACGCCGTGTTGAAGGACTGTCCCGAGTTACCCCGCCCGTCCCGAGTAGCCCCGGTTGACGGTACCATCAAACGGGGTAATAAGGGACAGTTTTGAGTGTTTCATTAATAACTTCTTACCATAAAACATTTCATAAGCAAGTTTGGGCTCATTTTAAAGCTCTTTGCAAGGTCTATCTTATGGCATCTATGCAAAATTCCATTTGCTATTCTCAAGGTGCCAGACACAAAATAAAAGCGTCTTGAGTTACCCCTGAAAATTGGGAACCTGGGACACTTGAAATAAAAATCAATTTTAAAATGTTTGAAGCATGTAACAAGAACCAACACCAGGGGCCACGGCTATAAGCTAAAAAAATTGCGCTGCAACTTCTCCACGCGACAAAATTTCTTCTCGCTTCGAATCACCGACATGTGGAACAGCCTTCCCGATGACATCGTTGGCGCTCCAAGTACGAACGCGTTCAAGAACAGACTAGATAAAGCTATGGAAAAATATATGTTCAGATTTGAAATGCCTAGCTCCTTATCGAACCCGGTGGAAGTCTAGTAGCTTCTTCAAACTATCGCCAGTCATGAAAAGATCCGGTCAAATGACACGAGTTTAGATCTATGAACAAGGCACGAAATGGAAAAGAATCGGCGACAGGCCACATCAGGCCTACACTTCAGAGCCGACATCACTATGTTATGTTATGTTTATGTAAAGTGTACCTACCCATTACTCATTCTCACCCGCGATTTTCGAGAAGCACCTGAGAGGATGAAAATTTCAGTAAAACTTTAGATTAAGTGCATCCAAAAAAAGGGTGTTTTTTTTTAATTATATGTTTTTTTGGGATGTAGATTAAGAATCTGAAATCAGTTTTTGGCGGTCGGCATTGGAAAACCAATTTCCTCCCCCCCCTCCGAAGCTCTGAATAAAAATAAAAAAATTCGGCATAAATCAGCAAAATTGGCAAATAAACCTAACCTAACCGTGGTTGCAATGTCATGGTTGCAAGAGTATACGGGTCACCGAGGCTAAGTTAGAAACACTATAAATCCACGGATATTGGGGCCAAGATTTAACCCATGGTGCAGAGGGTGGATGCAGCGTCGCCAATATATGGGTTTTTAAGCCCTAAGCATCGCCGGGTAATTTTAAGATGCGTTGCCAGGTAATTTTTAATGAAAAGCCATTTACGCTGAGTAATGAAAGACTATTTACAAGCCACAAACTTATTTACAAGGTTGCATGCACGTGTTACCCCAAATAATTAATTTTACCCTAAAAACAGTCCGATTGTACAGCAAGTGTCAACTGAACATGTGATAATGCAGTCTGA
Source organism: Hyalella azteca (assembly GCF_000764305.2). NCBI lineage: Eukaryota > Metazoa > Arthropoda > Malacostraca > Amphipoda > Hyalellidae > Hyalella > Hyalella azteca. The sequence continues at coordinate 131,851 of NW_025935305.1, read as the reverse complement.
CCACTCTAATGTGACCGCAACTATGTAATCGTAAACTTGATGTTTACATTTTTTTGGTGGGAACTCATTGCAACTGATTTCTGGACAAGCTTCACTGCATACTGATCAATCCAACATACCGGAAAGTGGAAACCTTACTTTTTTTAAATAGTTGGCCAAAGACTTACAAATATACCGTATTAAATGAAAGAATTTCAATCTAAATGTGTCGGCAAGATCTTCTGAAGGCATGAATTTTGCTACTGAAGCGTCGCCAAAGATCTTGCAATATTCATCCACTCTCTGCACAGTGGGATTCAACTTGCATTCTATCTTAGGAATTATATAAAAATCGGCATATATAAAAATTGGTTTTCTGATGCCGACCGCCAAAAACGGATTTCAGATTCTTTATCTACATCCCAAAAAACATATAATGGAACAAAAAAAAAACTTTTTTTGGATGCACTTAATCTAAAGTAATACCAAAATTTCACCCGCGATTTTCCAACTTCACCCTTGAACAGCCTCTTTTTACCCATGGTATTCTGAAAAATCTGCCCAATATTCCAGTCTGGTAATGGTATACAAATATACTTAAAAGATTCCTAATATATTCACAGACTTATTTAAAAGTCTCAAACCATAATATTCTTTCTACACAAACAGTTTATCACTATTTGGTAGAGCAAGGTCAACTATCAACTTTGAGTCTTTGACACGTGTTTCAATGTTCTCACTAGACACTAGTTCACTAAAAATTCATAGTGGCAGAGCAGAGAATTTTTTTAGACTCTCCCTCAAGTTCATTTTTGAGTCCTATAAGTAGACCAGTAAAGTATCCTGGATACCAGCATTATTATACTAAAGAAATTTGTTTAAATCTTGAGTAAATGAGGAAATAAAAAATGAACTGATTCGAAAAAGCTCTGGTTTGCCAAACCAGAGCTTGTTTAGAATCAGTTCATTTTTTATTTCCTTGTTTACTCAAGATTTAAACCAATTTCTTAAGTATAATAATGCTGGTATCCAGGATACTTTACTGGTCTACTTATAGGACTCAAAAATGAACTTGAGGTAGAGTCTAAAAAACTCTCTGCTTTGCCACTATGATTAGTAGAGCAGTAAAGTATCATCATATCATGGATACCACCATGGTCAGGAAGATGTGCAGGTGTGCGGGAATTTATTTTGTCATTTCAACGACCTGTGCGGTGCGCCGTACTACGTTGGTAAAAAAATGCGCCGTGCGCCGTAATTTAGAAAGCTAAAATAGTTCTACTAATTTAGTCGACAATATACGCGAGTATATTGACTACGCGAGTCGAACATAAAATGTAAGACATGTCCGGGTTACTTCTGACTCTTCCCGGCGTCTTCCGATTGTCTGCCCTGTCGGATACGGAACGTACGGTAATCATAAACTGCGGCTGTTATACATACGAAATGTAAACAGACGGTGTTCAGTGTTGCCATATGACTTTGGAGAAAATTTCTTCTAAAATAAAGATGGCCGGGATTGCGCGAACACCGAACACGTGCACGAAGATAATCAATTTTCATTACATTGCGCCAACTGTGCACAGCAATAGCTTAAAAAAAGTGAAAATGCATGGGAAAATTCACCGAAAACATACATCATCCTGAGTGTGGGGATACCAGCATGATCACAATTCACACATAAGAAAATGGTTTAAATATTGAGTAAATGAGGAAATTAAAAAAGAACTGATTCTAAAAAATCTCTGGTTTGCCACTACGGACTTGACTTGGACTTTCACTCTGAGGATCACAACCTTTTCTCCCCAGACCTAGTGTTGTGCGGGAATCTGGCACGCAATAGTATGACCTCAGTCACCTCACTATTTCAACCGTTACGTGGAACTAAGACAAAGCTTAATATAAAGGAAAAAGTTGAGAAGTGGGTGAATTACCCACAATGTCGGAATATGGTGCGTTTACCCAAATCTGTACAGTAGTTTAGAAGAAATGTCATGCTCACTGCAAATTATGGCACATATTGTCACAGTCATATAACTCACAAAATTCATGAGTTGGAATTATTTGTGATTCCGAACATGTTCACGAGCTAAACATCACCGTTAGCCATTAAGCCCAAATGAATACGTGTAGCTACTAGCTACCAAGTTTTATCGAGCTAGCTAGCCTACGTTCATTAGAATCATTACTTTGTGAGAATTCCTGGTCTGTCAATTCCATCATGAATAATTCCATGCTCACTGAATTTGGACACCGGCCGTAAAGTTGTCTGAGACGTTCCATCAAGGCTCCGTAATAGTAGAGTCCAAGTTATAGGATTAGGAGATTTACAAATGATTTTTGCAACACTTGACGCAACACACTACTAGATGTTTACCTATGAACACAGCTGACTCTATCTTTGATTGATTAAGTCGTTGATCCGCAGTTTCAATGCCAAAATGGGTTCTAAATCCTAATAATTTTGTCAATAATCAAAATCAAGCCAGCGACAACAACAATAATCAAAAATTTTCATTGTAATTTTGACTGGAAGTTTTTTCAATTAAATTCAAGTAGATTACTTATTGATGATTAGAGTTGTGTGAATATACTGATTACTCAATGTCAGTTGTTACACGCTGTGACTTTCCTATCCGGTTTTCATTTGCCTATGTTACAAGACACAAGAGCCTTTTATGCTAGTTTTCCCGCCAAGCCTTTTGAATACATAACATATGTTATGAATCCTCCGTTGGGTAAATCGACACGCATTGCTTTCAAATACGCCAGCTTTGTGTTCATTTTATAAATAAATTGCATGCCGTCGATGTAACAGGTAAAGAGAATCGCTATTTGGGAATGTGTTTACTGTTTAGTCTGTAGACTACTCACAATCTGTCTGTGAAAAACATTCACAGATTTTCTGTCAGATATAAACATTGAAATGTTGAACTTGAAACCAGGTACCTAGACACTAAATTTTGTTACTGTGTTACCAAGGTCACGTTGTAATGTCCAATTACAAAGTGTCTAAGCTAAGGTAGCTAGAATAGTGGTAAACTGATTTTTTTAGATACCAATTAATATATAATATTTTGATCTAATTCAATTTCCCATATCTAATATGGTATCTTATGTATGTTAGTGCTGGATAATAATAATAGATATTATTAGATAGGCCTACCAGAATTGCAGCAATGCATTGCACATGTTGATTGCAGATTGTGCAGTGATTGCTGGTATCTATTATATTTATTAGCCATTTTATTATTGGACTCAACTAGGGTAAACACGGTATATTCCGACATCGTTGGTAATTCCGGCACTTCTTGACTTTTTTCCTTTATATTAAGCTTTTTCTTAGTTCCACGCATTTGTTGATGGTTAAAATAGTGATGTCATACTATGGCACGCCATACTATTGCCAAAACACTAGGTCTGGGCTGTCTGGCAGGAAAATGTTGAGATCCAAAGAGAGACAGTGCACGTCACCCAGTGTGAACATCAAAAAATTTGTCAAAGTTGATAGTTGACCAGTCATCTGCGGCGGGGCTGGAAAAGTCCTATTTTTGTCTGAAATATCGCGGCTCTAATATCATATAATTTCAGTAGGTAGGAAATCTTGTGGCTCAAATGTCATAAATTTTTGTTTGATTGAAAAATCGCGGTTTGTTTGCACTTCGCAAACATGTCATTTCATAAAATTTTCAACTTGCACAATCCGCATTGCTTTACCATTCCCACCAAAACATCCTGCAGAAAAACATAAACATCGTTATATAAACAAATCAACTGAACGTTTTGTTGAAGATCGCGCATAGTTTGAATAAAGTAGGTAATATTGAACATAGGTAATATTGAACATGTATTATGCGTAGATGTTAAGAATGCTAGGAATGCGGGCCGTTATTGCGAGACCGTGGGAAAGGTTGTTTACATTGAAACGTTGACGCTCAGCGTTGCGAGGGACATTCCATTCGAAAGAATGCGCGTCATATATGTAACTAGAAGAGTTCTACTACAATGCATCAAAACCTGGAGTTATTTAACCAAAAAATACAAAAATTGGAGGGGGTACTCTGACAGGCTTTAAATAATAGCTTTTTTTCGTGGGTCACATTTTTAATTTTTCAACCTATTAGATATGCAAACTTTTCAAATTTTTCTATTGTGTTATGTAGCCTCAGGATTAGGCCTTTAATGCCCATTGACAAAATTTTTCTATGTCAAATAGTTTTTGAGTTGTGGGGGTTTTTGTTAAAAAAACGAAAAGTGGTCTAAGTTACCCCGCCGGTCTAAGTTACCCCATTTTACGGTATATTCCATGCCTGATCTGCGGTGTGGAATTCTAGAGGGACCACACTCAGGAAGATGTATATAAACAGGGAAATTTCCCGCGCATAAAAAGTTTTTTGAAGCCCTAGGTCAGCGCAGTTCGCGCAAAGCAATCTAATTATATTTTCTTTGCACAGGCGTTCGCACAAATCACAGTCATCGATTGCACGCCGCCCAGCACTCGGCACGGTCCGTGGAGCCCTCCAACACAGTTCTGGTTTAGACACAGTTTTCATCTGAATGGAATGGCAACATTATCTGTAGATTTCAAGTAACGCTGAACCAGTGTTGCTAGATGGTATATTTCTATACCAGATTTCACAAATCTGGTTATTTTCAGAAGGTGTCTGGTACAAATATTTTAGATCTGGTATATATGCCTAAATCTGGTATTTTCTGACTTACTGAAAATTTACCGCATTAAGTTCCACCTCTGAAGTTTGAATTTCCTCCAGCGTAGGCGTGAATTATATTATTATTTATATAGATTGCCTTTAGAGCGGCGCGATTAGAGCTTTCCCGCCATTTTTGGAACCGCAAGTTTACCGAAAGTTTTCATGTCAATTTCGCAAACTTTGCTGGAAGAGATTATTGAATTTTAGAAAAAAGGCGGATAATTCAATGAAGGGTGGTGGCAGAACTGCAATCTTGATACTCTATTGCGATTCGTGCTATGATAACCTACGTAACAATTTTCATATTATAGTTATAATTTTTGCACATTCAAAGTACACATGACCTAACATAATGCACCCAGATTTAGAAACCATAATTGCTCAAATAAAGCAAAAATAAACAACAGACCATTGACTTATCTTGCAAATGTATATATATATATTCATATTTTGTATCACATAGTATAAATACACTCTGTAATTATGCCATCTGACCTAATTTGTATAGTCCATTTAGCAGCATTGTTAATAGGTATTGATTGTGTCAATTTTCCCAGCCGGGAGGATGTTGGGGATATAGTCCTAACATTGGCATGCAGGATCGCACTGTTGACGTACAGGTTCATACCCTACTTGCCGCAACCAGTCCAGTCATTCATTAGAAGGCACCGATGGCACATCTAAAGCCATGTTGCCTTCTTTAGTTCTGTAATTCATGTCCAATTGAATTGTGATCAATGAATGAATATTCATTACTGTGCTGACTCTTAGAACCTGAGTCCTGAGTTGACACGTTAGCAATCTAGTTAACTCATATCCAACCACAACTCACAACACAATGCGGATACATGTTTGACGGTTTGTGTGTATGGTCAGTGTGATTACGTAATTCGCGTTGCCGCGCGTCCATATTTAAACTATTTTAGCATTCTAAAGTATGGCGCACGGCGCAGGTCGTTAAAATGACAATATAAATTCCCGCGCACCTGGCACATCTTCCTGACCATGGTAGAGGGATAATAAATTAACCAGTACACATAGCATATTGGAAAGCAGGACCTGAAAGCTTGGAAAGGCCAGGAACTTTACACTTTGTCTATTATTTACATATCCTATCCCTTTCCAGAATTCCATTTGTGATTGGTTTGTTATTTTAGCCACTTTCAGCTTTCCAGCTTTGATTGGATAATGGAATTGTAATATTATCTGCTTTCAAGCTGTGATTGGCTGATGGGGATGCTTTCAAGCTGTGATTGGTTGTGCCCATGAACCCCGCCCCCAAGTATGGTATATGTAATACAGTACTGGTTAACTAAATACTTAACTGAAACTTGATCATTACAAACAAAAGGCCTGGAAATTTTTTAAAAAACCCAATAAATGTAAGACAAATAAAAAATATCAAACACGAGATATCCAAATAATTCTATTTCAAACCTAATGTACTATACAATTGAAACATTTTGTCCACTTTTGATCCTCCTTTTCATTTATAGTCAGTCTCCTGGCAGGCTGGCAGAGCACTGTATCCAAGGAAAGCTTTTCACCTTGGGTGGAAAGCTTTTTTATAAGTGAACTTCCATTCTTAGAATTCCAGCCTGGTCATCTGTCATAGTGGCAAAGCAGAGAGTTTTTTAGATTCTCCTTCAAGTTCAATTTCAAGTCCTAAAAGCACAGTGACAAACCACAGATTTTTTAGAATCAGTTCATTTTTTATTTCCTCATTTACTCACAATTTAAACCAATTTCTTATGTATAATAATGCAGGTATCCAGGATACTTAACTGGTCTACATTTAGGACTCAAAAATGAACTTGAGGAAGAGTCTAAAAAATTCTCTGCTTTGCCAAAGCCACTATGCCTAAAAGTAGACCAGAAAAGTATAATGGATACCAGCATCATCATACATAAGATACTATTGGCTTAAATCTTGGGTAAAAGAAAAAATTAAAAATGAACTGATTCTAAAAAATTACTGGTTTGCCAGTATGGTTGACCTTGCTCTACCAATTCCAAATAGGGATAAACTGTTTGTGTAGAAAGAATATTATGGTTAGAGACTTTTAAATAAGGTAAACGCAATATATTCTGACACATTAAGGACGCATCAAGAAATGAAAAACTATAAAAAAATAACTGTATGCGTTACTCGAGTTCTGTTTGCTTTACGTGACTCAAAACACTGCAATACGCGCCAGCAACGATGAAACGTCACAAAGTGTTGCCATATTTATTTAAAAGCCTTTAGAAAGCAAACCTATCAAATCCCTATATTCCGACGCTGTGTGTGACTAAATTTGGCACGTTGTGAGAAGAATTCTAGTCGCACTTCAAACTCTACTAATACATAATTCCGACATCCTTGTGTTCAAATTCAGATCGCTGTGTGAGCTGTATTGAAATACAACACGGCTTTGAATTAGAACTCCTAGGTATTGAATATTGAACACTACTTAATTAGGCTTTTAATTAACAGATATTAAGCTTTTAATTAAGAAAATTTTAATTTTTGCACACAGCTTGGAACGAGCTGTGTGTGTCCAATCCAAGTTGTGTCGGAATTAGTTTTTGTGTCTAAATCCGTTTCTTAACTTAATCATCTATTAATTTATTTATCACTTGAAATCAGCAAATACAAGTATACTTAAAGGATTCCTAATATATTCACAGATGTATTTAAAAGTCTCAAACCATAATATTCTTTCTACACAAACAGTTTATCACTATTTGGTAGAGCAAGGTCAACTATCAACTTTGACACATTTTTCGATGATCTCACTGGGTGGCATGCACTGTCTCTCTTTGGATCTCAACATTTTCCTGCCAGACAGCCCAAACCTAGTGTTTTGGCAATAGTTTGGCACACAAAGGTATGACGTCACTATTTCAGCCATCAACGAATGTGTGGAACTAAGACAAAGCTTGATATAAAGGAAAAACTAGAGATATGTCAGAATTACCCGCGATGTCGGAATATACCGCGTTTACCCTAAGTCTTTTAATATATTAGGAATCCTTTAAGTATACTTGTATTTGCTGATTTCAAGTGGTAAAAAATTAATAGATGATTAAGTTAAGAGACGGTTTTAGACACATAAAAACTATTTCTGACACAGCTTGGAATTAGACACACACAGCTCGTTCCAAGCTGTGTGCAAAAATTAAAATTTTCTTGATTAAAAGCTTAATAGCTCTTAATTAAAAGCCTAAATAAGTAGTGTTCAATATTCAATAGTGTTCTAATTCCAAGCTGTGTCATATTCCAATACAGCTCACACAGCGATTGGAATTTGAACACAAGAGTGTCGGAATTTGAATAAGTAGAGTTTGAAGCGCGGCCGGAATTAGTCTCACAGAATGCCAAATTTAGTCACACACGGTGTTGGAATATATGGATTTGGTAGGTTTGCATTCTAAAGGCTTTTAAATAAATATGACAACATTTTGTGATGTTTCATTGTTGCTGGCGCGTAGTGCGGTGTTTTGAAAGTGATGTAAAGCAAACAGAACTCGAGTTGCATGTACAGTGATTTTTTTATAGCCATTCATTTTTTGCTACATCCTTAAAGTGTCAGAATATACCGCGTTTACCCTAATAAATATGAATAGGATTTATAGGTAGGGAAGTTTAGCAAACAAATCTTAAATGGCTGTAGCAACATCCCACCTTACTTCTTGAATCAGACCACTTAAGAAACAGTTCATTCTTATATTAACTTCGTCGTACCCGTTTTGCTCCTTGTACACTGTACTCCAGCCTTTCCCTAGCCTCTGTGTGTCTTGAAAACCTTTATTCCCGCATTATTAGCTCAATCTTTACATGGCACTCTTATGCCAATCTTGAATATTAGGCAAAGAAATAATGCAGGTGAATAATATTGTTTCAAGCCAGTTGGACCCAGGGTTGGCGATTTTTTTGATTTTTTTTTAAATCAAAAAAATAAAAAATCGATGATTTATTTGATTTTTTCATGATTTTTTTTATTTATTTGATTTTATTTATTTTTTCAACTTTTTTGTCTTTTTTGATGTATTATTTTTTATGTTGCAATTAGCCTACTAACAATAACAGTATATGGATCATAATGGATGGCTAAAAAGGGCACTTATTGCCTTCAATAATGGCCAACAGGCCAAGGTGGTGTTTACCACTTGGGGATTTTTGGGTAAACAATTATTGGTACTATGTCTATTAGCTCTGTAAAGTTTGTATGGAGCAAGGTAATGAGCTAAATATTGACCATTTAACTGGCTTCAATATACAAAAACACTTCAGGAATGCAGATCTTCTAAACATTGAAGAGTCACATAACAGATAGGTAGCTGATAGCACAGTGAACAACACTATCAATAGATCCACTAGTTTTATGTCCTAAAAATCTATCAGACTCTACCCTCTATACACACCGACTAGTAGTGACTGTAGCTGATAGCACAGTGCACAGCACCATCAATAGATCCACTAGTTTTATGTCCTAAAAATCTACCAGACTCTACCCTCTATACACACCTACTAGTAGTGACTGTAGCTGATAGCACAGTGTCATTTGCGATTTCTTTCTTTGGGGACATCTAAAAGAGAAGTTCAGAAGTTGCCCTCACACCCTACCACAGCTAAGGGGATTGATTATTGGAGCAGAGGTTATGGCCATACATACCTTGCCATATGTGTGAACGTGCTGTAGGAAACTTCCGAGAACGACTCCAACAGTGTGATACAGCTAACAAACCCCATTTTCCTGATATTGCTTGCAAAACATAAGTATTTTATATGGTATGTTATGCTAATCTTGAGGAAAAATAAACTTTCTTCTTTATGTACCTCCATTACTCTTTTATTTCGCCCCAAAACTGTTCAATCAGTTCTGCCCCACCCTGTATAAGCTAGCTAACACATTTAAATTGTATATTGTAATCAATATATAACAAATAGTCGAATAGTTAAAGACTACTTATAGTGTTATAAGAATTAGCTAAGCTGCTAGCTACGTACAATGTATTGCACACTTGATGCCTCTGTACCAAAAACATTCAATTTATTGGAACCTAATACACACTAAAGGCAACAAGTTTATATACCAATTTGTCATTTATAGTACATTTATACTAAATCATGAATAACAATACCTCAATATAAATTAAAGACTGCCACTCGATATATTATATATATGAAAAAAAATAAAAAAATCAAACAAATCGAAAAAATAAAAAAAATCATGATTTTTTTTATAAAAAATCAAGTGATTTAATCACATGATTTAATCATTTTGATTTAATCATTGCCAACCCTGGTTGGACCCTGGTGGAATTATAGGAATTGGATGGTCATTTAGATCCAACAGGATGGCTGGTAAACTCCAAGTCTCCATCTCCAACTGCTGCTGCTGCCAGCCTGCTTTTATTATAGTGTGCTCACAGCTGGAAAAGTCCTATTTTTTCTGAAATATTGTGGCTCTAATATCATATAATTTCAGTATGTATGAAATCTTGTGGCTTGAATGTCATAAATTTTTGTTTGCTTGAAAAAAATCATGCTTTGCACTTTGCAAACATGTCATTTCATGAAATTTTCCACTTCTGCAATGATTCAATCTGTATTACTTTACCGTTCCCACCAAAATATCCTGCAGAACATAATCATTGTAATGTAAACAAGTCAACCTAAATGTTTTGTTAAATATCGCGCATAGTTGTGGTCATGTCAGTTGTCAACTTGTCAGAATGCTTTAACATGTGTTCAGCTTACAGTAAACTGAGTAAAGACAAATGTTATTGTTGCCATTTGACTGTTTTTGGGTAAAATTAGAGAATTGGAGTAACACGTGCATGGACTTGTAAATAAATTTGCTCTTTGTAAATGAATTTTTATTGCCAAGATATGGAATTCACTGCTTGAAAAAATGGAATCATGGATTGAAGAAATGGAATCACAGCTGGCAAATCCATAAAACCATGGCTTACAAAATTCAGTCACGGCTTGCCAAGCCAGTCTGTAGAGTATGGCACAACATAGGTCGAGGATGCCATTATTCTATCCTAAAGATGCCAAGGCACCATCTAAACGGATGGTTGACTCCGATGTTTGCTGCGAACGGACAGCGAGGATGCCAAAATTGATTGCCCGTGGTCTGGAAGTTGATGCGTGGGTGCCGGAAGTTTATTTTGGGATGTACACCAGTTTGCCAGTGAAGAAAGTTGCCAGTATGTTTGCCAGTAATACGAAAGTTCACCTCTGCCAGGCTGCCTGATGCCTAATGATCAATACTGACACGCGCACTTGCACAATAAATGCGGCTGTTTCTCAATGATTGACATAGATGCCCGCGCTCTACGATCAATGACCAACATGGATGCACACATTTCATGAATCATGATTGATGTGGCCGACACTCATGCTTCACGAATGATGCGGCATGATTGACATGGATGCACGCATTTTACGATCAATGTGGCTGATGCCCAATGGTTGATTCTGATGCTTGCGCTTCGCGATCGATGCGGCATGATCAACACAGATGCACGCATTTTACGATTGATTAGGCTGATGCCCAATAATTGATTCTGATGCTCGCGCTTTGTGAATGATGTGGTATGATTGACATGGATGCACTCATTTTACAATTGATGTGGCCGATGCCCCATTATCGATTCCAATATTCATGATTCGTGAACAATACGGCAAGATTGACATGGATGCAAGCATTCTGCGATCGATGTGGACGATGCCCAGTGATCGATTTCGACGCTCACGCTTTGCAAACAATGCGTCATGAATGACATGGATGCACGAATTTTATGATCAATGTGGCTGATGCCCAATGATCAATTCTGACGCTTGTGCTTTGCTTCGATGCGGCATGATTGAAATGGATGCACGCATTTTGCAATCAATGTGGCTGATGCCCCATGATCGATACTGACGGTCACGATTTGCGAATGATGTGGCAAGATTGACATGGATCCAAGCATTCTACAATCAATGTGGCCAATGCCCAATTATCGATTCCAATGCTCACGCTTTACAAACGATGCGGCACAATCGATGTGGCCGACGCTCTTGCTTGAACGATGCCGCATGATTTACATGGACGCATGCATTGAACTATCGATGGGGCAGATGCCCAATGATCAATTCTGACGCTCTTGCTTTGTGATCGATGCGGTATGATTGACATGGATGCAGGAATTTTATGATTGATGTGGCGGATACCCAATGATCAATTCTGACGTTCGTGCTTTACGAACAATGCGACATGATTGACATGGATGCACACATTTTGTGAACAATGTGGCTGTAGCCCCATGATAGATACTGATGGTCACAATTCGCGAACAATGCGGCAAGATTGACATGGATGCAAGCATTCTACAATCAATGTGGCCAATGCCCAATTATTGATTCCAACGCTCACGCTTTGCAAACAATGCGGCATGATCAATGTGGCCGATGTGGCCGACGCTCTTGCATTGAATGATCGATGGGGCAGATACCCAATGATCAATTCCAACCCTCATGCTTTGTGAACGATGCTGCATGATTGCCATGGAAGCGCACATTTTATGATTGATGTGGCCAATGCCCAATAGATTCTGATGCTCATGCTTCACGAACAATGCAGTTTGATTGTCGAATTTTATGATCAATGTGGCCGACGCTCTTGCTTTGTGATCGATGCAGCATGATTGACATGGATGCAGGATTTTTATGATCAATGTGGCTGATGCCCAATGATCAATTCTGATGCTTGTGCTTCACGAACGATGCGGCATGATTGACATGGATGCACGTATTTTGTGAATAATGTGGCTGATGCCCCATGATAGATACTGATGGTCACAATTCGTGAACAATGTGGCAAGATTGACATGAATGCAAGCATTCTACAATCGATGTGGCCAATGCCCAATTATCGATTCCGACGCTCACACTTTGCAAACGATGGGGCATGATCGATGTGGCTGACGCTCTTGCTTGAATGATGCGGCATGATTTACATGGACACACGTGAACGATCAATGTGGCAGATGCCCAATGATCAATTCTGATGCTCATGCTTTGCGAATGATGCGGCATGATTGATATGGATGCACACATTTTATGATTGATGTGGCCAACGCTCTTGCTTCACGATTGATGCGGCATGATTGACATGGATGCACGCATTTTACAATTGATGTGGCCAATGCCTCAAGATCAATTCCGACATTCACGATTCAAGAACAAAGCATGATTGACATGAATGCAAGCATTCATTGATTGATGTGACCAATGTCCAATGATTGATTCCAATGCTCACGCTTTGAGAATGATGCGGCATGATTGATATGGATGCATGCATTTCACGATCACTGTGGCCGATGCCCCTTGATTGATTCTGACATTCAAGATTTGCAATCGATGCAGCATGATTGTTATGGATGCACGCATTTTATGATCGATGAGGCTGATGCCCCATGATTGATTCCAATGTTCACGATTTAATAGCAATGCAGCATGATTGACATGAATGCAAGCATTCTACGATTGATGTGACAATGCCCAATGATTGATTCCGATGCTTACGATATGCAAACAATGCGGCCATGATCAATACTGATGTATGCATTTTAAGATCGATTTGGCCAACACTCTTGCTTCGCGATTGATGTAAAATGATTGACATGGATGCAAGCATTTTATGATCAATGTGGCCAATGCCCCATGATCAATTCCTACGTTCATGATTCAAGAATAATGCGGCATGATTGACATGAATGCAAGCATTCTACGATCGGTGTGGCCAATGACCAATTATCGATTCCAACGCACGTGCTTTGCAATCAATGCGGCTAATGCCTGATGATCAATGCTTACATACCCACTTTTTGAGCAATGTAGTCGATGCCTGATGATGGACACGGATGCAAGAAATTTTACTATCAATGTGGCCATTGCATAATGATCAATTCTGACGCTCGTGCTTTATGATCAATGTAACCAATCCCTGATGATGAACAGTGATGCACGTGCATTATGATCAATGAGGCATAAAACACAATATAAGAACACACAATATCCCTGATGATAAACAGTGATGCATGCGCATTATGATCAATGAGGCATAAAACACAATATAAGAACAGTGATGCATGTGCTTTATGATCAATGTAACCAATCCCTGATGATGAAGTGATGCATGCGCATTATGATCAATGAGGCATAAAACACAATATAAGAACACAACACATAACACAATACTACACATTATAACAAAACAGAATATATTTTAACAAAATGTAATATTACATGTTATAACACAACATAACATGAAAGATCACATTGTAACCACATAACACATCATAATGTAACACAACATATCATAACAAGACATTATAACACAACATATGATATAAAAAATTGTAACACAACATAACATAAGATCGTATTACAGGACACATTATAAGAACACATTACAACACAACATAATACAGCACAGAAAATAACTTAACAGAACATAAAATAACAACAGATTATGCTGTGTTATGATGCGTTGGTTTATATTGGGATTTGTTATAAGTGTTGTGGTGTGTTATAATGTGTTATGTTATACTGTGCCATATTATAATGTGTGATATTTTTTACCTTATGTAGTGTAATAATGAGTTCTGTACTGACCTTATTATAATGGTTTATGTTGTGTTTTATGCGTTGTCTTATGTTATGATGTGCTAAAATGTGTTCTGTTATAGTATGTTGTGTTATTATGTATCCTGTTATATTATGTTGTGTTGTTATGCATCCTATATGATTATCTTATGTTATGTTGTGTTATATATAACAAAAAAAGATTGCAAAAACATACCTGAAACAGAAAGAAATATTTTAGTGACAACCATAATATTTTTTAGAGAAATAAATCATAGTTTAGGTTAATTACTTTTCATTCTATGTTGCCCAATGCACAATTTCATGATGACTTATGATGCATTAATTTTTCATTAAGTGAAATTTTGTGCTGAAATTTTGTCCCGATTTATCGCGCCCATTTTTTATTACCCCATTTGATGGTACTACTAAATAAACATTATTGGTAATTCTGTGTAGAAACATTGGTGCTAGACTTGCACCACTAATGTTGAAGGTACTGGTTACAGGCAGTAATTTGGTTCTCATTAAATTAGGCTCAAAAAATCTGCCAAATTGTTTTGCTTTTGTTGCAAAGTGAGACCAGAAATAACAGAAAAGTCGGTCTTGAGGCATTTATTATTTAAGTATATTTCAAAACATTAAGAATATAAACTGCAATTCACAAATAAATTCAAAATAGCTTTTCATTGCAAACATGTTAAGTTCTTTGCATGCAGCTAATTCATAATAAGTGTTTAATGAATGTCACATTTTCAGGACTGTAGCCATGGATGATACGTCTCTGATGACACCAAGAAGTGCCCTGCAGGCCTACATGGATGTTGCTACGCCTGTCAGCACACCAAAAGTATTCAAGAAAACCAGTCAAGCTCACCCTGCTCTAGAGGATCCTACTACTGCTGCTGCTGCTGCTGCTGCTGGTGCTGCTGCTGCTGCTGCTGCTGGTGCTTACCTTAGATCATTTGAATAAGATTTAGCTTTTACTTTTGATTTTACTTGTATTGTCTAACATTTTGAACTGATATTAGAGCTATATATATGAATATATCCAGAAAAATATATCTGAAATGTTTTCAATGAAGATGTATATGTACATAAAGTTTTTTTTTTTCAAATTCTGAGTTAATTTGTATTATATGCTGAAAGATGATGTATATAAGGGTTTGGCTAAGTTATGAATCTGAATGTCTTCTTTACTGTTAAAAATATTGCTAGATCTTCATGTATTTTGATTGTGTAGTTGTGATAATCACTATCATTTTTCTTCAATGAATTCCTCAGTAAGAAGGCTTTCTGTTTAAAAATTATATAGTTTTTGCAAGCTGTAGTTTTCTCTCTAAGTATTTATTTGTTTTATCTTAATTGACAATGTTGAAATTTTAAATGATTAACTATTAAAATTGTTAAAACTGAGATATTTTGTCCAGGCATAACATCGTCATTGGTGCATGTTCAGATCTCTACTTGCTATTGCTCATATATTGCATGGCCTTCAAATTAAGCTTTTTTGAGTCCCTAAGCTATCATTAGAAAGTAAAACTTATACCAATGATATCAAATGTCATATATGAATTAGTTTTTGAGATTTGTTAATATTGATATTTTATTTATTTCTTCAATAAAAAATTATTTTATTTATTTATATTATTTATTTTATTTCTTTATCTTTAAACAGTTGATAGGTGCATTTGGACAAAGGCTCTCTATTGCAGCAATTTAATGTGGCTACTTGAGTGCATGGCTTAACCTTAGAGTTATTGGCTGTTGTGCCTACTTCTGAATGTTAACGCAGAGTCTGCACACTTGTATGATGCTGCTTCCTGTTAGAAGGCTGTACTGCAGCTGTTGTGACCATACTCTCGAACGATAATTGTTGGGTATTGCTTGTTAATTGAATTATGTTATTGATGCCAGCCGCAATACGTCTTAACGCCCCAATGCGTTTCATTGCTTATCTTGATGTCTCCTGTTCGAGTCACGGCCGTAGTGTTGATGTTGGCCGTACATAAATAGTTAAAGTTGTGACCATTACATGTAGATTGTTGATCGCATTTAGGAGTCTTAATTGGCTGTATCAATGACTTGTGACCATCTCCAATGTTGTCAGTGCTGCAGATAGTGCTTGCGTGACCAGTTTATCCTAAGAATCTCTCTGTCGCAAATTTGGCTGTTTATTCACCCAGCTGCCATGTGCGGTTTGGTCTGTGCCCTACACAGGCATTACTTTTTCCACAATATTTTTATGTTCCGCACATCGAGCTTAGCGCCGTTCGATGTAAACAAGCTCCTATGACAAACCTTTCTGTCATGAGAACTCGAATCATGCACATGTTACCGCGATTTTTAGCCATCTCAAAGTATTTTGAGTGTATTTGGATAAATGAGTGAGACATTATCCAAATAGCAATGCACTTGTTGTGATAATAAAACCAAAATGTATTGCAATTAGGTCATATAATTGCATTAATTTGAGTAATTTCTTACTGTAGATGCTGTCAAATTACGCTCTATATGTAGTTCCATAAACCTTATGTCATTTGGAAAATGTTTTATGACTTTATACTTTTACTAATTATTGTTTTTATTGCTCTTCAGGTACTCCTGATTTGCGCAAACAGCTTCTGAAGCGTCGATCT
The DNA here is from genome assembly GCF_000764305.2 of Hyalella azteca. Classification (NCBI taxonomy): domain Eukaryota; kingdom Metazoa; phylum Arthropoda; class Malacostraca; order Amphipoda; family Hyalellidae; genus Hyalella; species Hyalella azteca. The sequence goes on along the minus strand of NW_025935305.1, from coordinate 114,896 downwards.
TCAATTGGCGTAAACAAAGAAACCAATTATTTAAGGCAAAAACTGGATACAACAAAGGATATGAATCAGAGTGTTGGCATAGATCTAACATATGGAAATGTTGCAGAAATATCCACTTCAAGTGATGTAAGTATTGATACTCTGAAAGAAACACTCAAACGAAAGCGTCGAGGTATTTCTGCAAAACCACCAATTCCCAGAAGAGGCAAAATCGTGGACATGACCTTTGCAGATATGACCTATGCTGAAGTTAATGAATTCGAGTCTTCCACTGATAAAACTCTGGAGGCGGAATTGGAAAAAATTACCAAACGAAGACGATTTAGAAACATACTAAGAAAGAAACTACCTTCGTCCCAACCAGTGACAAGTGATCACCCTCCTCGTAACACGGAATCAAGAAACATTACATTACCTGTCGATTTAACTTATGGAGTTGTGGACTCTGATTCATCAATAGACAGTGTAAATTTGGATGACATCAGGAGACGGCGCACAAAAATTTTAGCAGCTGGTAAGCAAACGCGAAAGAAGACTTTGATTGATTTTGTGAAAGAAGATTTTGACAGCTATGATGGTCGATTGGAATCTCTTGGAAGAACAGCGGCGCCTGAACATGAAGGAGTGAGTTATGATCCTGTTGATGTTGAAGAAGTGTCTTCTAATGATAGTATTGACATAGAAGCTGTAAAGCAGCGACGAGATCGGCTTAAAAGCTCTGGAACGAGCCTCAAAACACTAGAGCTGGAGAAATTGGCACTCTCATCTTCATCATCTCCAGATACTTCACCACACCGTCGTTCCCCATCTACTTCACCACGCCGTTCTCCTACAGCTGCTTCACCACGCCGTGCACCTACAGCTGCTTCACCACGCCGTGCACCTACAGCTGCTTCACCACGCCGTGCACCTACAGCTGCTTCACCACGCCGTACTCCTGTTACTACTTCGCCGCGTCATACTCCAATACGTGCTTCACTGCGCCATGCTTCTCCTCATGCTTCGCTTCACCGTGCTCAATCTGCTTCACCACACCGTGCTCCAGCAGCTGCTTCAACGCGCCGTTCTCATCGAGCTGCTTCACCGCAAACTTCTCCTCCAGCTGCTTCACAGCACCGTGCTCTTCCAGCCCCTACCCCGCTCCTATTTTCTCCATCCGCTTCACGCCGTGGCCCTCCAGCTGCTTCAACTAGCAGTTCTTTTCCTGCTGCTTTACCACGGCGTTCTCCGGGCGCTTCATCGCGCCGTTCTCCAAGCGCTTCACCGCTCCTATTTTCTCCAGTCTCTTCTCCAGACCCAAACGACCAAATCGCTGCAAGCCACATAGCAGTCAGCCATGCCGAGTCTTCCATTCCTCCTCATACCGCAGTTGACTTCATCGCTGCAAGGAAGTCACCGGTCGCTCCTCCTACCAGATTGGGTCACAGTCTGTCATCTTCCTTAAGAAATCGATCTGGCATTGAGGAGCAAGAGCCCATCAGCGAAGCTACTGTCGATCATCGTCCAAGTCCTCCGTCTGCTTCTAAGAAGAGAAAAGCATCCGAATCTCTGATCAACAGTAGCAAATTTTCTGATTCAGATCAGAGTTTTGTGACGGCAGCTCAGGCAGTTAAGCGTCGGAATCTGAAAGTATTACCGCGCACAAGGACGAAAATAGATGTCGCTGCTCTCATTCAAGAAGCTTATCAGGAAAGTGACTCTGATAAAAAGTCACCTTCGCCAAAGTTATTCTCAGATGGACAGGCGATAGTTTCGGATGTAAGCCCAGATAAGGGTCCCAATGATGACTCAAATGATGGTCCAGATGATGGCTCTGATGTTGACTCTCATGAAGGTACAATTGTTCCTGAGACGCCACCATCCAATTTGTTGCGTGAGGTTGAGTCGCATCCTCGGTCAAGTCGATCACTTCTACAAAGTTTCACTGATATCGATCGAATGGAGACAAGTACTAGCAAAGGTCCATCTTTGAGTGCTAAAAAATCTGTCGCCAATAGCTATCTCAGAAGACTGGCAGATGAATGGTCGGATGAAGTTTCCAATGAAGGTTCAGAGAATGAAGAAGACATCGATGTTGTTGGCCTGGACGCCCCTGAAGAGAATGAAACTTCATATAGAAGCTCAGAACATGAGACAACACCCGAAATTATCGACGAAGAGCCTGCAGCTGGAAGTTCATTTTTGGATTCAAAGAGATCTCGCATTCCAAGTCCTAGGTCCGGAACACTGCCAGCTGTTTCCACCTTAGTCCGAAAGTCGCCATCGAAAAGCGGATCATCCTCTAGTGAGAATGTCGCGGGAAGTTCACAGATTTCACAAAATAGTTCTGAAAAATTGCCCGACAAGCCCACAAGTCCAGTGAAAAAAATTGCAACAAAGCAATTGACTCTGAACGAATTCCTGAAGGTTTTGGAAAGGAAAGACTACCAGGCTCCTGAAGCTGCAGATGCGCTGCGGGAAACAGAAGCTCAGTTTAAGGATGTGTGGCAGAAAGCATGTGCGGCCACCACCACTCCTGCCAAACCTAAAACCACGTCCAAGAAGAAAATCGTACAAGCAAAACCGAGTAAACCCAAAGAGTGGAAAACTCTTCCATATGCTTATCATCGTGAAGCGTTCAGTCGGTTTTCCAACCGTCGCTATAGTAAGGCTGTCATTGACGAGGCTGCCAAAGCTTCTGAAACGTTCTTTGCTAATCTCGTAGCGGATTTGGAGGATGTTGCAACCGTGAACAATCATAGTATTATTCAACCCTCTGACGTCATATTCCTTATGAAGAAACAAGGACTTATTGAGGATTCGGGGCATTCCCTGAACGCACTCGTAGAAGAGTATCTACCTGTCAATGAGTGGCCTCATGCCTGGCCTAAAAAATAGGATTCAAGGTGTGTTATATATATGAAGTTGTGCTTAGCCTTGACAATCTTTTCAAATATCTCAGTTTGCTTTGGGTGCATAATTGATTTTTAAAAGATCAGTTTCATTTGAGAGGCGGATGTAATCAGCGGAAGAAAAATCATAACGGCTAGACCTTCATTTTTTCACGTCCTGACCGTCATATTTCTTTTATTTTTATCAAGGCAGATGAAATATATGCCTTGAATTTTCTTCCAATTATTGATTTTTAAAAGGTCAGTTTCATTTGAGAGGCGGATGTAATCAGCGGAAGAAAAATCATAACGGCTAGACCTTAATTTTTGCACGTCGTGCCCGTCATGTTTATTTTATTTTTACCAAGGCAGATGGAATATATGCCTCGAAAGCTCGAATTTTCTCGCATTACGCCCATGTTCGACATAAATTCAGCTCCTCGTGCGTTTGGAACTGGTGCACGACTTTTACATTATGTTTCGTATCCAAAAGAGTTTATATTGTCATATTTTGTTCATTGAGTCTAATGTTGACTCCTGTTGTCCAAGTTAGCGGAAGATGAGATTTTTTTTACGTATCGGCACTTGTTATTGGAAACTATTTTTTTGAATAAATTTGAAACTACTTTTGCTAAGGTGAAATACTTCATTTTTCTTGACAATCATGTCGACCAGAGCATTTATCTATGGATTCTATGCCCACGCAAGAAAGAGCAAGCACTTACAAGTTAATTTCCAAAACGCCTTTTTGTGGCCATCTAAAACTACCACGAAGTGACGAATAAACTTGGTAAATTTGGCGTGAAGCAGCATCTTGCTTGCGCACGAGCACTCCGATGAGGACATTGAATTCCTGGATTTGGAACGAGTTGTCTGCTTGTCTTACAAAGTAAACCCGAATAGCAGCATTCCACTGACCGTTCGTGCTTTGTTGATGAGTTTCGAAGTGATATGGCACCTTGCGTTCAAACAACACTATTTACATTGATGCCTCAATAAAAATGCCGAATATATCTTTAATGCTATCAAGTTTGTGAAGTCTATTAGCTAATTTCCCACGTTGATATGTTCAAGAAACAAGATCCTTCTGAGGTAACTAGCGAATCGCATTTTCTGTTGAGAACTAACTTTTTAGTAATTGCTACCTAACTTAAAAGTACGCCCTGGTAAAATATGTTATTAACAAAGAAATTCTTAAATTGTGAAGGTTGTGCAAACCTCATGACGGTAATTACAGCGTGTCCGGATGGGTTGGTTGTGTGGTCCAGGGATTTGTTCTGAGTTACAGGATAGGAGCAGTGAGTTGCGGCTCGAGCACAGGTTCCTGTGACAATTCTGTTCAAAATGGGTGAAGTTGCAGGGTGGTTAATAACCTCTAGTTCATCAATGAGCTTCTCGTATAGCCCCATAACTTGTAAATTAAGGCGAAATAATGAAAATCCCACGAGTTTAATATCTTTACGAGTTTAGGTTGAATATTTTATCGAAATGTGCTCTGTAGTTGGGAAGATATAACTTGGTCACTGCGAATTGAAAAGAATGACCCCGTAAATGAGAACCGCGATTCGAGCAGGAATAGAATTAAATGTTAGACATGCAGAATCTCACTTTTTATATGACGTGCTTCCATAATTGCGTCTACTAGTTGCAGATTCTTGAGAATGAGGAGACTAGTCTCCCAAAAATATTACCGAATTTCGGATTCTTTATGGATTTGAGACGCTTTGGTGTTTGACAGCGCAGGACAGTGTTACGTAGATCGTTAGATTACCAGTTTCCCCGAATTTGCTTTATTTTTAACAGAAAACAATTCTGTTCACCTTTCATTATTGCTATATTTTCACTGGTGACTTGATATCCACGGTTGAACATACTTTCCATCCAAAAGGTGCATTAATTGTAATAAGTAGTAGTAGTATAAAGGTTTGCTAGCGCTTCAGCTATCAAGCTATTTCGCACCGAAGGTCAAAATATAACATCGCCAGCAAGGCGGAAGGTCTCATTCAAAATCTCAAATTATTTATCACCCACAAGGGTCGGAAGGTCTCAATTGCCCAACCCCCTGAAGCTGGCTCGAAGGAAGCAGCGTTATCCTGCACCACTAACTTATTATCTACGTTGAACGAGTGGACTCGCCTGCTGGACGAAAGGGAACCAGTGGATGCATTGTACCTCGATTTTGCCAAGGTATTTGACAGTGTTCCGCATGAGCGGCTGTTACGTAAAGTGAAGTCTTTGGGAATTGAGGGAAACGTACTCTGAAGGATCAGAGATGTTCTAGTAGGTAGACGACAACGTGTCAGTATTAACGGAACCGTGTCAGACTGGGCATCAGTGCGCAGTGGCGTGCCACAAGGAAGCGTTCTTGGGCCTATTTTGTTCGTTGCTTTTATGAACGATCTGCCAGAAGCAGTGTCCAACGTGCTCTCCATGTATGCCGACGACACAAAAGTTTATAATTCAGTAAAGAATGTGTCAAATAAAGCGCAATTGCAAGATGATCTTGACAGCTTAGTGCAGCTGTGGTTTAATGTTAATCAGACGCTCATACGAGTTCCTAGATGCAGAAGCAATGAAGCAGTTGTTTGTTGCTGTCGTGCGCTCGAATCTAGAGTTTGGAAACGTTGTGTGGTCACCGAGATTTGAAAAGGACAGAAATTTAATAGAGAATGTTCAAAGACGTGCAACAAGGATAATTCCAGGCTTGAAGGGCAAGTCCTATGAAGAAATATTGAAGATTATGAAGCTCCCAAGCCTCAGTTATCGACGTCTGCGTGGGGACCTCATTGAAGTATACAAGTATGCTCATGGTTTATACAAGGTCACTGAAGGATTACTAGAATTTGAAACAAGAACCAATACCAGGGGCCACAGCTATAAACTAAAAAAACTACGCTGCAACTTCTCCACGCGACAAAATTTCTTCTCGCTTCGAATCACCGACATGTGGAACAGCCTCCTCGATGACATCGTTGGCGCTCCAAGTATGAACGCGTTCAAGAACAGACAAGATAAAGCTATGGAAAAATATATGTTCAGATTTGAAATGCCTAGCACCATATCGAACCCGGTGGAAGTCGAGTAGCTATTTCAAACTTTCGTCAGTCATGAAAAAATACGGTCAAATGATACGATTTTAGATCATCTGTGAACAAGGCACGAAAAGGAAAATAATCGGCGACAGGCCACATCAGGCCTACACTGCAGCGCCGAGATCACTATGTTATGTTATCATCTCAAAGAGACGAAGTGACATGGAGGGGCAGGTGAAAAGTAACAGAAATGAAGGCACTCGAACAAGAGATCGCTTACACGGGACGTCGGCCAACCGCACGGGAGAGACAGAAGGGAAATGTAAGGAATTCTACATACATTATAACTTAATCCCACAACTGAGACCTGCAGTCAGACACCGCGAGCTCAGCGGTGGGGCGCTCAGGAACAATCCCCCTAGGAGCGCGAAATCCCATAAAACTTCTGACGAGCACAGACACGCGACAGAAGTCCCCCCTGAGAGGTACTTGTAATAAAGGCTATGAGTGATCGCCTTCATTTTACTGGCAACTAGGCTTCAATGAATGCAAGTGGCTATTATAAGCTGTCATTACTTTCTCATTAACTGCCGATTGATATGTGATGCCGCTTATGTATGAAGAAAAATGTTTATACGACTACTATGGAACCAAAATGAATAACCCGTACCGGTGTGTTGTGGAAAGGTTTGGACATTTCACAGCGCTGGTCTTTCCTTGTTGCACTGCGTAATCTGGCGCAGTTCCTTCGTTTCTTTTTATGACCATCGCCTCTGACTTGGCTAACTCGGATGCCAGCGAACAGCGCCACAGCGATCGCCGCCTTGCGGCTTTAGTTGCTTTCAAGTCCGCGGGGTGAGAGGTGTGTCTGTGTCGAGCGCGGCTCGAAGAGAGAAAGTTTCTGAGGCGGTTGCACACGTACCTGGATCCTCTTGTGTTCCCTGATCTCATTCCACTTCGTGGAGCTGAGTAGTCGGTGTTCTTCTTTGTTAAATCATACGGTGAAATTAATGTGTTATTTAAAGCGAAAGCACAAATTTTATTCGATGAAAAACTGATTTATTTGTTCGTATTCGAGAACTGCGTACTTTTTACGATACGTGTTTTCTAATAGTAACCGAGATTGAAAAAAAGTACAGATTGTAACGTGTTAAGAGGCGGAAAAAATCCGGGTCCCATTCGCTTCGTTTTCAGTTTGTAGGGATGAAAGGAAAGTGTAGCTGCAGCAGGCCTTCTGACAGAATTTGTTGAGGAAGATGAGGTGCGACGTGTTGTGCCGCGGCAGTTGGTGGCTTCTGCTTGCGGTTCACCTCGCTTGTCTTCCGGTCTTAATATCAACACAAAATTCTCCAGACGGTGAGTGCAAAGATTTTCCATCTATAACCGTTTATGTGAACTTCAATTGTTTTCTAAGTTTATTACTTCTATAATTTTAATTATATAGTGGATGGTATACAAATAATATTATAATTCACTTTCAATACAGTTAACTTGCAAATTTGTTCGTGGATGTAAATATTTAGTTTTTGTCGTGTTATTGTTTCAGAATTAAATAGTCCATTGTCGAAACTGGCATCAAAACTAAATATCTAAAACATCCTTCAAATATTCACAATGAACCGAGGAAATCAATTTTTCGACTTCGTGTTGTTACTTCTTTCTTGCTCATATTGCAAGATTTTATTACTAATATTTGAATTTCAGCTATTCACTTTTGTTCCGCTCAATTATTTTCCGTAGAGTATTCACCGACATCCAACGGCTCTCAATAAAATTTTCCTGAGGAACTTTCTCGCGGACGTTAAAATAATCATCGGTGTTGCTCTCGGTCAGCATTTTTGTCGCAGTTCTCCATGAAGCAACACAAAAGTTCAGACCACCTCAGCCCGCCTGGCTTTCTCTTGTCTCTACAAACACGGCCACTGCGATTCAACCACAGCGCGCTAGTTGTGATGGTGTGGTGTGGTGGTTGTTTTGGTGATGGTGTGGTGAAGTGCTCTGGATGTTTGTGGCGCGTTGTTGTCTGCGTGGGGACCTCATTGAAGTATACAAATATACTCATGGCTTATACAAGGTCCCAGAAGGATTACTAGAATTTGAAACAAGAACCAACACCAGGGGCCACGGCTATAAACTAAAAAAACAGCGTAATGCCTAGCAAATTACGGAGCAGGCAATAAGTCCAGCAGCTATCTCAATCAATCGTCAGTTATGGAAAGATCGGGTTCCAAAGGCCGGATCCCTTGTGAATCAAGTCACGAAAAGTTCAAGAATCGGCAACAGGCCATGGGCCTATGTCTTCAACGCCGACACTTCTATTCTATTCTATTACTGAGCTTGCACATTGTGAGTGACTTCATTGCACCCTGAATAATGATCTACGTTATTCAGGGGTTCATCGCTCTCTTCTGCGAACCGAATTTGCCTCTCATCCAAATTGACCCTAATGGCATTGTTTTGAGGCTTTTCCGCAACATGTTTACAGTCGGACCGCTACAGCAACTCAAGTATATTCGATATTGTAAAATAAAGCAGAGCTCAATGCATATATCAAGCGATTCAATGGGAGCCTGTATTGCTTACTTTCTGCTAGACACAATCAATAATTTTTGTCCTAATAATTGTATATTACGAATGATGATTTCATCTTCTCTATTAATCACTCGAACTCGTTTTTTGTAGTTCTATAATTGACTTTATTTTACATACAAAGCGGAGACCAATCTTTCAATGGAAGAGAACGTCCAATGTATTCAAGAAATTCTGTGAACTCTGTGTTCTCTCTACGTTACAGATGTGATGTCACGCCTCCTCCGTGACGCGTTACTACAGCTCGTATCCATGATACAGATGTGATGTCACCCCTCCTCCGTGACGCGTTACTACAGCTCGTATCCATGATACAGATGTGATGTCACCCTTGCTCGTTGACGTGACCGTGTCGTGCTCTCCCTGAATTGCAATGTGATGGAAAGTTTACCTCGAGGCCGCATGCATTGATATCTCCTCACGCTAGGCTGTCGCTAAAACTCGCTATGTAGTGAAAGGACGCAATCTATTACAAAGCTTCGATGCTGACTATATCTTGATGCTGTCACGGCTAGTTTTAAAAAATGAAAACAGGAGTTTGGAAAATTTATTTGAATATTTTTTGGGGGGGCGGGGGGGTTTGGTAACCTATTTAAGTCATTTTAATCACGTTAAATAGAAGAAAATTCTTACAGTTTCTATTCATTAAATCGAACGACTTCTATTAGAAATTCGAAACATCTATTCGAAAAGTTTTCGAAAATATATACATTGAATATGAAGAAAAGAGGACAATGAACCAACTTTTTATAACAGTTTTCTAATCCATAATAGAACTCTTAATGAGCTATTTTCATGTATCACTTCACCTGCAGCGCGATCACTCTCGGTGATTGTAATTCTACACAGAGTCAACAGATTGCCAAGGAGTTCAATGAGAGTCCATATGGCGGTTGCCCTGGAGAGACCCGCAGCTCATAACTGTAATGCAAGAGTTCGAGTTACGGTGAAGTTGAGTTTTTACACAATTCATATCGATGAAGGAGATGGCGATAGAGTGATAGGAAAGCCGTATTTATGTTGATGCATCAATTGTGATGCACAAGCTAATGAAAGAGACACTGACACCGAAGATGTTCGTGGAGGTGCACTTGCCCTTCGAACGCTGACTATGACATGAAGCTCGCGTGTTGACATCAGGATCTTAGTTTTTGCCATGAGGATCTTAGTTAGCTGCAACCATTGAACCGGTTCAATATCTGCTATTTACTACAAGTGTATCATCAGCGAATTAAAAAAATATCCATTCAAAAATCATAAAATTTCAGAGTATTTGTGTTTTCAGAGCGTAATTTTCACATTGATCAACAAATATTATGTTTGACTTCATTGTTCGGCGATCTACATACAATTCTGCACTTTTAACCAACGAACCTTGCGATGATTCGATATTGGCGCAGTTCAACATTTGTTCACAAACTGCCAAAAAAGTAACATTTTCATTATACTTTCGAATTTATTAATTTCCCAGTGGTTCAATTTGAATAAACCTTCATGCTCAGTTAACAAGCTTACTATTCACTATACATCTCGTAATGTTGTTCCCTATCTTCAAATACTCAACAAGTTGATTTATTATTATTATGAATTATAGTAAACAAAGTTCATCCGCCTACATCTTGGGCTGCTCGGCTCGACCCCAAGCCGTCCTAAATTAATTCGCAAGCCGCTGCCAGGCCCCTGACCTGCTTTTCAAATTCCTTTATGCTACGCGCAGCTCGCGTGGATTTCTCTTCTACCGGAAAATATGCACAAGATTTTTTAGTCTAAAGAGAAGGCCGAATCTGGTCATTCACTGAAGATTGGTTCTTTTGGAACAATCAAAACTGTGACACTGATCATGCAGGTTTTTTACATGACCTCTCGAAATTCAAACCGGAATTCGCGGCCTGCCTCTAAATCCCGGTTGTTTTCGAGCCGTGTACGAGTTTTGGCACGTAATGTTAGTGTTGCGATTTTTATTTAAATCCGGCGCTTGTATGACGATGTGACTTAAACATTGCTTGATATTTCACGGGCTGAAAGACCAAATGACTTCTACTTTGTAATGTCAGTAATGGCTTGATCGAATGCTGCATAACAGCGGGAAAATATATACGCACTCATCACTCTTAGTATACATGTGCACGCCACTTCTTGTGCATTGCATGGCTTCAACTAAAGTAGAAACCTAAATTTAATACATTTAAATTTAAATCATCCATTATATCCAATATCCGGAATCACTAAACTGCTTTAGGTTTCCTGGTCAGCTCTTGTGGCTGCTATGTGGCAATCCGACATTCATAGAGCAACGGCGCGGCGTCCGTATATTGGGGCCGCGGGGTCGACGCGCAACAGACAAACCCGTTACCTGCACGCTCTGTCCAGGGGGTGCGTTCGCACGCTGCTGGTGCTGCTGCTAGTGGTGCTGCTGCTGGTGCTGCTGCTGGGGCGGCTGCGGCTGGTGCTGGTGCTGCTAGTGCTGCTGCGGCTGGTGCTGCTGCTGCTAGTGCTGCTGCTACTGCTAGTGCTGCTGCTGGTGCTGGTGGTGGTGGTAGTGGTGCTGTTGCTGTTGGTGCTGCTGCTACTGGTGGTGCTACTGCTGCTGGTGCTGCCGCGGCTGGTGCTGCTGCTGCTAGTGCTGCTGCTACTGCTAGTGCTGCTGCTGCTGGTGCTGGTGGTGGTGGTAGTGGTGCTGTTGCTGCTGGTGCTGCTGCTGCTGGTGGTGCTACTGCTGCTGGTGCTGCTGCTGCTGGTGTTGCTGGTGCTGTTGCTGGTGCTGCTACTGCTGGTGGTGCTGCGGCTACTGCTACTGATGTTGCTGGTGCTGTTGCTGGTCGTACTGGGGCTGCTGCTATTGTTGCAGCTGTTCTCGTAACTGCTGCTGTCACTACCATGCCGCTACCACGTCTACATGACTGCAGGTTCTGAGGAGATCCTTTACGTAGAAGTAAATAACTCCCTCAACTGTGACGCCATACTTTACTTTACAGTGTCCAGAGTTTTAGAAAAGCTGAATTTATGAGAGAATGAATTGCATAACGGGAAATGTGCAGCATCTCTGTCGAGTATATAAACGTACAAATAAATAATATTCGAACGTCGTGACGTCAGATAAACTTGTAGCACCGACTCACCAAACCTCAGAAGGTATCAATTAAACTCTGTATCTGTGTCACCTTAATGACTAGCGATTGATCACCAATCTTCATGACTTGCTTGCTTGCTGAATCGGTTCCGTTAATTCAAGCTGGTGCGATGTCATGAAGATTATTATGATATGTGTGGTAAGCTTATTACCAATGTTCGTCCGCTGTGCTCCAGATGCTCAATGTTCTGTTGCTGTTCTTAGCTGTAGAAACGTTCTCTCCTAACGTGGAGCAAAGAAGTATTTAAATGTTGCTCATAAATTGAGGAGGTAATATATTTTTCATTGCTTCGTTATCATACACTGCGTCCTAAATTAATTCGCAATTGACATTTTCATCATTAAAAATAAGAATCTGTTCTCCCATAATTTCCTTCAGTTTGAAGTTTCAACACTTTTCTCCGCAGTCTCTATCAAAAGAAACGAGACCTGCGCAGTACACACAGCAACATTTGACCGATTTCTCTAGGCTGACTATCTCTCCTGTCCCAAATTATTATGCAATTTTAGAATAATTTTCGTCATTCTGTGTTTGAAAGGCTATTTCATCATGCTCAAGAAATCAGTAAATTTGTCACAATTTGCAAAATGTAATTCATTGGAAATAAATGCAGAAATTGCAGAAAGAAGAAAGTGAAGGTGAGTTGATCCTTATTCTCATATTTGATGCTTGAAAGGCTAACCATACTGTCGCTGCATGGTCGTTCCAGCTGTTGATATTGATGCTATATTGTTGATACGCCTATATACTTTCTCTTAGAGCTTGCAGCGCGCAGGCACCGTCTGGCTTAATCCACACTCCCTTCAATAAATGTACTTTATGCCATTACTTATCATAAATGCCGACTTATTTTTTCGCGGTTATCTGGCATATGTTTGCAAAGTAAATTTTTTCAATCGACATTCCAACTCAAAACAGAGTCTACGGTGATTGAATTTCGACCCCGTTCGTATAAAATTTGTTTTACACTCTCGCTTTTCACACAAAGTTGTGCGTTATCCTTTATCTTGAACAGTTCCAGTCGTCCGGTGGCCTTGAAATATCCCGACGCCCCGCCCGCCTGCTGGTTGTCCGCGACCCTGGACACACTTTCTCCCGGATCTGCACCCATGGAATGCCCTCGGAGTCTTATTTATAAATTGATGACTAAACACTACTCAAATAAAGCTTCCCCCTTATTGATTGACCGATCACCTACACCTGCTGAATGAAAATAATAAAACGTGTTTACGAAATGACCCATACATTATTGTAGTACCCAATGACGATAGTTTTCTTGGCGGTAGAAAATACAGTCGTGTCTGGAGAAACGAAGTGTTGGTGTATGGCCGAGTTGAGAAGTTTTTTCGGTCCTAACGAAATTGCAAAGTTTAAAGCTCATGAATCGAAACGTGTTCGGTTACGCGTCACGCAGCATAATGCGTCGGAAGTTAATTTTTAATTATCGTGACTGCATACTCATCAAATGTAAGTAAGCAGTCACTGGTTATAGTATAGAATAATATAAAATTCGAAATATAATAGTCAGCGTTGAAGATTAGGCTTGGTCTGGCCTATAGCTGTCACCAATTCCAGACAGTGCAGAATTTCAACAGCTAGCTGCGGTTTCGAACCCAGCTCTTGCTCCAATCTTGTTGTGTTTAGCCACCCAGACACCTCGTTGATTTGGAATAGAATTTTCAGAGCTTACTTGTTGGCTATAACCACATGCTGGCTGTTTTTCTGAATTTTGATTCTCTTTAATGCATTAACACTCTTCCATTGTGGTTGCTGCTAAAGCATTGTGATATGCGTACTTGGCTTGCATCACTCAACGTTTCGAGAATTTGGCTGCGCCCGTATAGTCAGTTTGGCTGCGCCCCGAGATAGGCGGCCGAGGGTGTGAGCGGAATGGTCTTCAGAGGCCACCTAATGTTGGTTTTGGTGTTTAATGTTAATGTGTATGTTTTTCCCGTTTTAGGTGGCTTTAAAAATGATTATGTAATTTAAAGGAGTTTCTCAAATAATTTTCGAATCTTCCGACGTCGAGAAATGAGTTTATTTCCGCTAACGCATTGACCAAATTTATATACGACGAAGAAGGACTGCATCAATATAAATGAATCGATTGCTGATATTTAGCAAAAGTAATCCCAATCATTGATTGGGGAAAGGCAGAAACTCTACTTAATTTTTTAATAAACTAGTATTTTAGAAGTTAGTAACATGAAAGCTTTTCGCTAATAAAGACAGAAGCAATATGAGCACAATTATTAAAACAGATGAAATTTTATGACTACACCAACGCAAATCGGTCGATATCCATAATTCTCAGCGATTATTTATATTCAAATGTGAGGATGCGCAAGGCTGCACATTTCGGTTTCATACATCCAGAAAAATCTTTTTGTGAAGTAAAAATGTATTGAAAAATATTTTCTAATTTTAACGTTTATTTTTTTGTGTCTACCGAATGCTTTAAAGAACTTGTTAGAGCAGTTCGTAGGTTTAAATAGACAATTATTTAATTATGGTAGTTACCCAGTAACGAAAAAATAAACTTCAAATGTCCAGGGTTGGTTTGTCGTCCTGGATGCTAGACTTCTCATTGTAGTTGGCTTGTAATATCTTAATCAGGTTTCATTTGTCGCTGCCACGGACATCTGACGCTCCGAGTATGAACGCGTTCAAGAATAGGCTAGATAAAGCCATGCAGGAGCATATGTTTAGTCTTGAAATGCCTAGCACCACGCGAATTCACGTGTAACCAACTCTACGCGAGACGATCGAAGGCGTTGCAAAAATCTATCCTCAGATCGAGAGCGGCAAAGTGAGCTCGTGCTCCAACTCTCGGTAGATGAGGAGAGAATGACCATCGATTCTTATTGAAAAAATATCACAACAAAGGGTATCCACGGTGATAAATTTTTCATTGGTTAGCAATCATTAGAATCACTTACAATATTGCGAGCTACAGTATATGCGAATTAGACTCGTCAATTTATCAGGGGCATTCAGTTCATTAAAATTTACATTTCACATTTCTCCGGCAGAGAATTGTACATTTATTTAGTCCTTCAATTCGTTTCTAATTTTATTTTAATCGATCGAACATAATCGTTCTAATTTTTAATTTTTAAGTATCACTGAGAAGTTGAGAAAGCCACTTTCAGGGGATATTGTTACTTGCATTACAATGATTTCATGTCATCATCGTTATTTCGCTTTCAATTTACGGGTTTAGTAAAAATGCATTTTGATCGGAAATGAGAGAAGTCTTGAGACATCTCATATAAACGATACCTACTCTGAACACCAATTGAATAAAGAAATACATCTATCGTAGCCTAATAATTACAACGAGCAATTAAACGCTTTCATCTTGTGAAAGCTGTCAACAGCATTGTGTGGTGCTTGTATAAGAAGCTGGGAAAGAAATCAGCTTACGCGTCTAATATCTAATCGTATTTTATTTCTAGAAAAGAAACACATATGTCGAGAACTTTACCTTTACTTTACTTTACTTCACTTTACAAATCAAGCAATCGAGATGAAGGTTAACAAAAATCATATTCGAGATCCGTGACAATGAAAATAATTGCTTTGACATCAGAGTTATTTATGTGAATAGCCTATAAAGACATGGCCAAATGGTTTCCTGTTAGTAAATCACAGAATCTGTCGTATCGTAAATCATTTTTTCTTAATTACTTTCAAAACACCAACTAATTTGTAACTCAAAATTTAATTACCTTCACTTGTGACTTACATCGACCGCGCAGGCGGTTTACGCGAGTAAGCTAATAAAACTCTTACGAGTAGAGTGAAGGCATTGCGTTATGAAACTGTTACCGCATCCTGTTCGAGCATTCATTTCCCAGCGACCCTAAAACGTGGAGTCCCTGAGATGTTCTCTGGCGCTGCCATCTCGTCAGCCGCACTTTCACCCGCCGCCGGAAACGTTCTTTATTATAGTGGCGGGAACGCAGTAGGCGGATGCTGCAGATATGCCGTCGATGCTAAAGTGATTAATGATTTACGAATAATTTATTCATTAACCAACTATCTCTTTTTCTCCTGTTATTTATTGATTGAGGCACAATAAGTCAGTATTATTAAATGTACAATATTGAAATATAATGTGCCGAGAACCATAGACTCGCCGCTCTGGCGGCGTCTAGACCTGTCGTACTAGTTAGAATTCATCCATCTCAGACAAATCTTATACAGATGACCTATAATCTTGTCCGTAGTCTCTCCATTTTTTTTCGTTAAAGACCCATCAAAAGCAACGTAAGTTACGATTAAATGCTAGGCCTTTTGAATCATGCACTTTATGTTCAGTATATTCCTAAATATTTCAATTTGTTTTATATTCGTGATTTGTCATCTTGTCAAAAATTTTTAAAACAAGTTAATTTTCGTCACTGTATTTCTTTTCTCTGTTCTGTGGGCAGGTCCACGGAAGAATTGTGTAAATTCCGCAACAATATCACCTGTTGTCCTAATTTAAATATCCTCTACAATGTCTGGGCATTGACATATGATGATATGAATTATTATCATTAAATTGATGCAAAGTTCAGCGGCAAAGCGAAAATTACTGAAAATATGCTTCCTAATAATAACGCGTTAAAATTTCGATCAAATATTAATACCTTGATAATGAGGCATCCAATTACGACTTTGTGGTGTCGCACGCATCAAAATGGGAAGAAGTTAATAAGGAAAATTCGGCCGCTAATTTTCCGAGTGAATTTATTGTTGTTCAGCAATTTATTATTTATATACGCCATCAGCAGTGGAGAACGAAAAAGAAAAAAAGAGCAGAAAAGTGGCGTATAGTGAAGGCGCTTGTGATGTATTGGTGTATAGTGGCGTATAGTGAAGGCGCTTGTGATGTATTGGTGTATAGTGGCGTATAGTGAAGGCGCTTGTGATGTATTGGAGCGCCGGTGCATGGCAGCGTTCACGTGCATCGACCGTCACGCTAAGTGGACGCAACAGTAACGTCGAGGTGGTGGTGGTAGTGGTGGTGATGGTGTTGATGAGGGTGATATAGGTGGTGGTGGAAATGATGCTGGTGGTGGTAGTGCTGATGAAGACTGCAATTGGCGCGACGCTATTCTTGTTTATAATTAGTGTATACCAGAAGCATCACGATGAGATGACGTAGGCTTTGAATGCGTTTGTTCAAGATGACGGCCGAGAGAAGAAGCTATAGGCAACAGAAGTTATCTGGTTATACCACAGTGCCATGATGCTGGTGGTATGGAAGATTTACGTTCCATCCTCGTCAAGTAGTGCAAACGGTGATGAAATTTATCCGATCAATCCTCAGCAAATGGTTGAAGTGGTGGTAGGATGGATCTAGTCGGTGCAGTGCTATACACAACCGGGGCTGCTTACTAACCGTGACGTAGTTGAACATCGCAGATGCAGGAGAGATAACTTCTCCAGCTGTAGTTTCAGCTATCGGATGAACTCTCATTTGTGCCTACAGCACAGCGAGAAGCGATCGGCACCGTGCATGATCACCGCGTATTATCGAAGTTACGGTATTTGGTATAATCACACCGTGTATAATCAAAGTTATAATCAAAGTTATTTGATTATAATCAAATCAATGTGTATAATCACAGTTATTTGATTATACATTTGACTGAAGCAACAAAACAATTATGGAAAAAAACGATAGACGTCTTGTGGAAATTTCAAATTACGAGATGTCTGAATGCCGCGGGTCGCCTGCCGAAGACCACCACTGCCCTGGATGTAATGGACCATCATGATTCCTGCCATCCGGTACGTAGCCTTCAACACTTCTGGACAATCATATCTAGGCCGTGCGTCGAACCAGCCCTCGGTCGAACGGCCACTCGTCGAAGGACGATAAATTTTGGAACAGAACTATGCTATCTCAAACCTAACCTAAGATGCGGTGAACGTAAAAGTACGTAATTTAACGATGCCCGGAAGTTATATTCGATCCGCGGCCTGGTGGTGCACGGCAGGTTTTATGCAAGGCCGGAGGAGGACAAAGCCGAGTGGTTCACGGCTGATTGGTGGATGTCCAGAGAGATCCAAGGCGTTTGATTCAGGGCTTATTTGTGCACGGTTGCGCTCCCAATGCCTCGATGTAAATAAAATATCGCCTAGCGTTGAAACTGTCTTCACACAACGCAAAGGATTTTACAAGAAGACTATTATTTACTAAATTATCTTTTGTAACTTCAATTTCAGGAAATTGTAGAAATAATTTTCCTCATATCGTTCGATGGAACCCGTTTAAGTTGCTCTCACCTTTAATTATTTCACCATGTCATTGCCTCAACATGCCAGCATGCAACGCCTATAGAGACTGCAGCTCGACGGCAATTTTTTGTTGATCTAAAGCGCCGCGGTTCCGTGACTCTCTTCTCCCTGAAGCGTGGAGGCGCAACGGAACTCGGGGTTTCAACGGCACTGTCAGGCTGGTGCGTTTGTGTTCGTAGATCCGCTGGTGACTCTAGCCAAACTTTCAGAGCAACATCGTGCCGATATCAATGATGAGAATCATAATATGGTCCATGAATTTCCGTCGCACACTTGCCGGTTGACGATGATTTGCTGATATCGATCGATTGAGTAACTCGTAAGTCAAGAAAATGTATTTGGGATGTTGTTCGGCTTTCGTGATACAAAATGGACATGCATTCCATCGATTTACCTCATGTGTCTCCAACTTTCTCTGCACAAGTAAAAAAAACATTTTACTTGTATTTCAAGTGTCCTATCAGTATTTCGACACATTTTGTCCGCAAAATTCAAGTTATATCTTACCGGTAGCGTTTCTTTACGCCGTTTGGAGTAAAAAGGCGTAATTTCTATTCATTTCAAATATACTATCTGCATTTCGTCCTACTTTATCCACAAAATTCAAGTTTTGTCGTTCGTTCTCGTTTCTTTACGCCGTTTGAAGCCAAAATTCGAACTTTCTCCGTGTCTAAGTAGGAGCTCCCTGGCGACATCTGGTGTATAGGTTATCGCGTCGAACTGCAAGACAATACTAAGGAAAGCTTAAAGTGACAGGCTTTTCTTTGTCAGGTAATCGCTGCAAACGAGACTGTGTATCTGTGCTCCTGTATCATACAGGATAATTATCTGGTATGTATTATGTTGGCGGTTCTTCCGGAATTGTTTTCGAGAGAGCGTGTGTGTTGTGATAGAAGGAGAGGAAGCTCGACGTGCAGCGTCTGTTTGTTGTGGCTTCAGTTTCACTTCTCTAATCGGTGTTTCCTGTGGTAAAATCCAAACGAGCTTACCTACCAGGGAAAACTTGTGTGTTTCTGTAAAATATTTGTTTGTGTCTTTAAACTTTAAAGGCATTGTTTTTTACCAGATTTTTTTTATAATGTAATTGTTTCAAGTAATGCTGCATCAGTACGAAGTGTGCGTCTAATGATTTTTAATTATTATAAGTGAAAATAGCAATTTAATTTATTTGGTTTCATTTGACTTTCAATTTTAATAAGAATTTTTCTTAGGATTTTAATCGTGAAGCTTATTAGATTACATTTTTGTGTTGGTATAGTATGTAAATCTATTCCATTAGCCTGTAAATTTATGACTGTAATGCGGACTAATTAACGCTAATGCAGTCAATTTCTTGTAAGGACCATCGATCCTACGGCATGCAGTCTGTCATTGCGTTGTGTAGATGATCAAGACTTCTTTATATCGGCACGTACCTATAAATGAACATGTCGACCAAATAGTTCAAATATTAATAAAAAATAAATAATCCCATTCTACATAAAAATGCGATTTGCCTCCTATTGAACGCGTCGATGGCTATGGGACGGATAACCGTATGCTAGTTTTGTAAATCGGTCATTCTTTTGAAATTTAAAACTTTTCAATTGTCTCAACGTGTTAAAAATTATTCCAAACGTAGCAGCATCATCTAAATCTTTATTCTAATTGCATGCAATGATCAAATTATTCTCCAATAATTGATTTTATGACTACAGATCTATTTTCTCAGTCAACTACTTCAGTAACAATTTTAGCTCACTTAAATAATTATTTGTTCTAGAACAGAGAAATTCTTTGATCACACTAGAGCTGGGAAGTAGCCGCTATCATTCATCGGTAAATTAATGTTATCAGAAAGCTTCGTCACCACTCAGCTGTTGACTTCAGTGCCATTGACCTGCGATCG
This sequence comes from Hyalella azteca, assembly GCF_000764305.2. Classification (NCBI taxonomy): domain Eukaryota; kingdom Metazoa; phylum Arthropoda; class Malacostraca; order Amphipoda; family Hyalellidae; genus Hyalella; species Hyalella azteca. The sequence goes on along the minus strand of NW_025935305.1, from coordinate 95,092 downwards.
AAAATCGAATTATAGAATGTCTATTATTTCATTGAATAAAATCATTGTTATTTGAAAAGTCCAGGCCTGAACCTTCGTAACGAAAAACGTTACTTTTTTGAGTTCGACAGTATTTCTTTGAGTCGAAAAACAAACTTATAATATGGTAGCACGATCTGATCATTTAGTAAAAACCAGCACTCCTATTTTTCGATACACAATTACTTACTAGTTAAAAATAGCATTAAACTCAAGAGTGATATCAAGACTTGAATTTATTCATACGTAGTCTGCAGTAAAAAGCGACGTTTCTAACTGTCCCACATTTCAACCTCGACAATGCGATCAAGTCTGAGGTATTATTATGCAAGAGTTCACAGGGTCATGTTCACTCCCAAGGCGCTTGTGTGATCCTGAGCCACTTAACGATGGCATTATCTTACTGCTGCGGTGATCACCAAAGTTGACAATAGCGGCGCAGTGACGCTCTTTACGAAGGATGTCTCTGTAGCGCGTCTCTGACGATCTCAATGTGGCTTAAGTTCGCACGCTTCCCATTTTTACGTCGTGTTTTTTCACAGACGTAATTGCGTGATGGTAACCGTGTATGAGCCGCTACGTGATCTGATAACCGCGCCTTTCCCAGCACCGAAGAACGTGACCGACAAAAATTCGTTAACCGTACCGTATTCTGTCGTTTTTTTCGAAGCCGAACTAGAAAGTTTGTATCTACGAAGATAAGGAGAATTTTTTTCATTTATGATTCGCATTTTCCTGTAGTTACTATGGCTAGCTACACACAGAAATATCTTGTGCCTCGTATTCAATACGTCAGCGCATTGTTTATCTAATCACCTTGGTTCTCATGGTTTGATCCCGTAACCATTGCATAATGTTTCCTGTCACGGTCATCCAAGTAACTGTGAGGTGCAAGACTGACGTCAAATCCAAGTCTGATTTTAAAATCAATGATTTCACCGGACGTTGGAGGATAATATCATCCATGTAGCTTTCCTTTAACAGTGGGGAGCGAGAAAGGACTATATTATGTTTATTGATGTATGTAGGTATTACAGTTTTTGATACAAAATTAAAGGTTACATAAAAGAAATACCTAGTTCATTTTAAAATAAATGCTAATATTTTTGTTCAATGGTTCGTCTCTTTTACTTTACGCAACATCTGCATCATTTGAAACGAACTAGATTCTATATCTAAAAATTCATCCCGAAGTTCATCTGCTGAGGTGAAAAATGGACAAAAATTGCGACTTTCTTAGCCAATTGCTAACTTTCTTTCCTCAAGCGGCGCCAAAATAGCTCCCAACACACTAAATGTTCGTTACATTCGCACCCAATACTTATCAGGTTGATTACTCATCGCGGTTGATTACACACTTCCACTTTAAATGCTCCCCAATCGCAACGCCTCATTTCATCTACTGCTTTTAATCAAAAAATTTTCATGCAATTCGGCTACCTAAACGATGAATGAATGAGTGAACGCTTTTTGGCACACTATTAATTACTAAATTTGGTCAATCATAACTCGTGTGCCAATGTTATCGAAGTTTTAAACTCAGGCTTGGAATTTGGAACTATTCGTTTTCCCCTAATTTCTGTCTTAAATGCACTTCGTTTATTATAAATTTGAGGCAATTAATTTATTTTCAACGGTAGGAAGTTCTAATAAATGAACAACAATACTTCACCCAGTACGACCGTACTTCACACAGTAAAATTGAAGTCTTTGCGTTTTTTAGTACGTCGATAATTATTTTGCGACTTTTAACAACGTACCAATTTAAAATTCAAATGTCCATTTTTGATCCGAAATTTTCCTCTCACTCTAATGTTTTCCAAGCTGATCAAGAGCAAATACTTTTAAGCCATCGTTCAAAGGACTGGCTGTAGGGTTCGAGCCTCAAGGGACAATTGTGACGAGAGAGACTACGCATGCTATGTAGGAAGGGTATCATCTGCAGAGTTCATCTACCTCAGCCTCCCCGCTCCCCATGAATGATGAAGGGGCCGCGAGCCTCTCGTGTCAGAGTCCTTTCACGATTACAAGAAAAATGATCCCGACGCACTTTGCTCCGAATCTCGTGGCAAGCTAATGTAAGGGTTTGGAAACTCAATTGTATGCTGCTTTAAGTTTTTCTATAAAAAATTGAAGCTTGTGGGCATTTCAATATCGTGCGCGTATAAAATTTGTGTACAACAATTCCAGTTTAGGTCAGGATCGAGGTTATGCCGTGCGTACGTCCCATTACAAACTCCATCAATGTCCGTCAAAAGTCTACGTACGGAGATGCGTCTTCATGTCTCAGTCTTGATTTCAGATAGCTATAATATTTCTTTCTGCAATTGCTGTATTTCATTAATTTTCATGAGTAGATGTGCAGCGGCAACGATTTCTTTACAAGTTGATTCAAATATTTGATTCATGCTTAAATGTACATAGCGATATTGATTAACGAATATTTGTGAACAAAATTAGAGATTTATTTCTTGAATTGTTGCAACAATTCTACGAGTGGATGAGGAACACACTAGTTACTATAACTTCTGTACTCGAGCGACATTTTTTCATGCTGAAACTTAGAAAACGTTGTTCAAAAATTCTTCTCTCATTAAAAGTGTCTTCCTTATTTTTCGCAAGTTTTGTTTGAAATAAAAAATTATTGCAAGAGAAATATGGTATTACTTGAACAGAATTCTTGCCATGTTTTGTGTTCGTGCAAAACGTCGAGGTATGTCAGCCCTGAATAAAGATTGCGAGGGCACAACCTAATGATAAGCTCCTAATATCTTACAGGAAATGATGTTTTTTAGCCACTGAATCAACCAGGAAAGAAAGGACTCCACTTGTTCTAAAATTCAATCCTTGCAGGCTTTGTCTTATTAGGAATTCAGACAGAATTAAGTAGAACGGATGTCGGAGCCCCTACAAGAAGAACAATTTAGGCTTTCTTTTCCAATTTTTAGGCCAAGCTTGCGCCGAAGTTATGGTTTGCGAGGAAATAGAAAACGCTGTGGTAACCTGTCGTGCGCTGGAAATACAATTATTTAATTGAATGAATAATTTTTCGTAACATAGATAAATTACACGATGAAATCGAAATTTAATGTAGTTAGACACTCAGACACAACTTCTTTATAAGTGTCCTGTAATTTTTATTGATGACCAAATCCCTACCTAAAGAAGTAACACAAGTAAGTAAACAAGTTGACGTTATCAGTTATTACGGGAAAACAAAAATTCGCTGTCGATTAGGAAATGAGCAGATTTGAAACAAAATCTGCGATTGAAATGCAAACAAATCAACTTTAAACAAAAATTTTGCTCAAAGCGGAAAGTTGATTATTTTATTTGGGTTCACCGCAGTGACCGCTTATTGCTTTGTACGAGTATTGCTAAATCAATTTTTATAAATATGCGTCTCATTTCTTGTAGATGTTTTTGAATTACGCTAAATACTCAACGCAATTATTTGCTGCGTGACACATGGACTACACATAACACACGGACTACACAGAACACATGGACACACGGACTACACAGAACACATGGACACATGGACTACTCAGAACACTTACACAGTGTACACAGTGAGAGTTGACACAGTTTTCAGGCAATGTTGTTGAGGCGTCAGCGCACGCGCATGGCAGCTGTTGCAGTCGTCTATGATACAGCAATTATGTTAGGTTTTAACACCTCGACTTAAGACATGTGTGTGATGAGCACAGTTTTATATCTACTGTGCTTCAATTTTCAACCGAACTTGTACAAACTAATGATTGAATGATGCCCCAGCTGATTGTGAACTTCATTCAACGAATCAATTAAGTGTGATCGTGCGGGAAGGGTGCCTATGGTTAACATGTCGGGTATCCTCACTCTTTTAGCTTTAGAGAAAATTGAGAAGAGTCAGTAGAGATGAAACTGAACATTACTAAAATTAAAAGATGCGGTATTTAGGAGAACGAAATCAGGAAATTACTACAAATGCTCTGCTCGAAAAAGACTCGAGCGTTAACCAGCGTCGTGGCACATTATGACATCATGCTAGTGAGATACATTTTCGCCAATACCCACAGTCGTCAAACGTCTTCATAGTGATTTCATTTCCTTTAAAACAAATTACGCTTAATTTAAGAATGCTGAAGACTTTTAACAGAGTTTTTTGCCTTTATAATGTGATTTTTTATTACCCACCACATTTGTATCGGTTAATATTATCTTCTTTTCAGGTGCGGCTATCTCGCTAGTTGACTTCTTGGAGGCAGTGGGCCACAGCGAAGCTGCGGCAGCGGTGAGACAGCGCATAGAGAACAAGATCACGGTGCCGTACTTCTCACCTTCATTACCCTCCACTTTTTCGGACCCAACTGAGGGGCAATTATCGATTGCAGACGTATTTGCTACACTTCCAGGTATAAATTTACCCCACAACCTACGCTCTGGCGCAAATTCAAAAAGAAATTCCACTATTGCATCCAGTTCAATTACAGTTTCAGAATTTTCCGGCGGCTTTAGACTCAATGTTCCGGCCAATTCAAGCAATTCACTGAGGAGTGAGCATGAAGCACTCGAGCTGCCGTTAACAGAATCGGAAAGCAATAAATATGATGCAGAGGAACAATCTATTGTCATGAAGGACTTGGAAAATGAAGACAGTCTTGCTGAAGATGAAGAATCAATTGGTAGTGATTATTTCTCTCTCCACACTTCCTCTGATTCGCTTACGTCAAATGACCAAGTTGAAACCACAGAAGACCTAGAATTGCTGCCCATTACCTCAAATTCCCCAATTTTGTCGCTTTTAGAGATGGATGAAAAATCAAGCAGAATAACTAATCCATCTTCAACGACGGCAAATGCTACAACGAAGACTTTTTCTTCGACAAACGGTCCCCACAACAGTGTTCATCCGCCCCAGCAATCTGCCACGGTTGAGTCGGGGAAGACTGTCAACGAGGTTGCGAATTTTGTAAATTCGTCATCTGCGAAAAACGGATCTCCAACAAGTGCGCTCGATCATTTGCCGGTCATATCTGTAACCACAGTGTTGAATCAGAAAACTAGTGAACGTATGAACTCTGTCTTAGCCAGTGCCAGCATCGTAACCCCTGCTCTGGTCTCAGTGCAACAGCAGGTTAGTTCAGCAAGGCGCATCCAACGGTCTATCGATTACGATGTATTATCAGCTGGAAATGATGCTGGAACGGAATTTCCAAGTTTGATGACACTAGAGGGACGATCAGCGAATAAATTGAAGAAAGGCAGTCGTCGTTCTGATCCTGAACCTGACATTGACGATATTATACAAGGCATTATGCAACTTCTTGGAGGAAACGTAAAAATTGATGCTGATTCGAGCGCGCACACTCATTTAACAACTTTTGGCGGTGGACAACCAGTTAGCAGTACCCGTACTAACGACAGAGGCCCACCGAGGATGCCTTTGAACCCGTTCAATTTCTTCAACGGCAGACCAACACAAACACGGCCTCCAGTCCGAAGACCAGCTTCGGAATCTCCAACGGGAATCGCGTCCCCCGGGAGACCTTCATTTATGGCCAATACTCTACCACCCTTCATAGCTACTCTCCCTCCTCAGCTTGATACTCCACGACTTCATCTTCAAACGCATGAAAGTCCCGTGCAAACAGCCTTTCTTATGCCCGAGGCTATGATCCCTCCATCATCAGGAAGTGAAGTTTCGTCATCCTCGCCCATGTTCCCATCATCAATTTCGACGATTTCCTCCACATCTTCCACAATTTTGGCTGAAAACCCAACCGAAGTTAGTTACGAGGGTGAAACCACTGAAAATAATCTCAAGCATGAAACATTTCCTCCTCTGCAACCCAGCTCCTCAGAACCAGAGGTGTTATCGACGGAAGCGACAACTCCTATTTTACAAGATGATGTGAACGAAAAACCTACGGACACTGTTTATTCCATTGAAACTGATGGCTTTGATTTAGAGCCATCCATTGGTACAAAAGAGTCAACAGATACTGTTAACTCGATCTATAACTCTCCTCTCCCACCCGACTTAATTTCAAAAATTAGAAAATCTCCATCTTTTACAGAAACTAGTAAGTCAAAGAAAATTTCATCAACTATTAGTCCCACTGTGGCCATTTCAAATATCTCTCAAATTGACACAACAATGTCAAGCTCCAAGCAGTCTATTCACGGCACCACTTCACCAGGATTATTCTCCTTTACACCGACTAGGTCACCCGAGGTTCAGTCTCCACCTCCTCAGCTCCCAGTGAGATCTCATGTGCCCGTCCAAAGACCTCAATACCCCCAAAGTATTTCCCACACCAGAGTTGTTCCTCCAGCAACTGTAAACCATGGTCCTAGACCGGGGATGGTTCTGGATGCTGAATACCACCCTGCCCATGTGGTCACCGCACCAGTTCGACGACCCACGGACCTCCACGGCGAAGTGTTTGACGTGACCGTGTCTGCTCAGCAAGGTTTCGGCGGCCAAGTTAGCCCAGTCAGGCCTCCTCATTATCCATCCTACTTCCCGCGGCCTCCTTATAACTATCAAGGTAAGAGATGAAACCGTTAACATTGCAATGGTTGACAAATTCAAAATTTTCATTTTGCACCCATATATAAATAAATTTCCATAATGAGTTATTTTGATGCATAAATTTTTGATTAAAACGATATTTATATAGCCTCGGAAATTAATATTGAGTTTTACCTTCCTATATTTTTAAGAGTTATACTTAAAGCAAAATGCTTTCGTATTTTGCTCCGTCAAAAGAAAAGATAGAATTGATATGATGAAAATGAATTATCAACAGTTAAGTATTAATCAATATAATGTACTGGCAAGCAAACTGTAGTTGGTGAAACTGGCGGTCAGCGACCGGCGATCAGCGCGATGTATTGGCCAATTCAGAACCGAGCGCGGCCCCTACATGGCCATTACCCCAAACCGTCTTTAACGCCTTGGCCGCCGCTCGCCAAGCTCCTAGTTATTCTGACTGTCATTTATTGTGACCGTCATTTCCTGGGTCAGCAGTTACGAGCATTTGGCAGCGTTCAGAAGGATGAGTGATATGTGGGACGGTGAGGTTGAACGGTCGACCTGTAGCCTCGTATACTGAAATGTGTAGTGAAAGAAATATGACGTGAAGAGCCGAATTGTGGAATACTGACCTGAGTGTCCCAATTTAGACTTACAAATTAATATGATAATTGGTCTTCCTAGCGAATGAATTGATCTAAATTTCGAAATAACTATTTTCCTATACAAATTTTTATTGGCAAGAATATTTAATCATGAAACTTACTCTATACTTCCTAAAAACATAGACCCAAAATTCTAGAAAAGTTAAGTCAAATCATTGTTCCATGCCTCAAATCTTTCGGAAGTATCTAAAAAATTTGTCTGGGCTAGCCGTGTTTCGTGGCGCGGACGCTCAGCAGCTGAACTGACGCAGGATAGACCGGAAGGCTGTCCTGCTTGCCGTGACACCTGTGCGGTCTCTGCAACAAGCGAGTCAACGGAAGTTGCTGGAGCGCAAAATTATTTGGCTAGATTAGGTTGAAGCATGAAAGATGCTGAGCGTTCTTACGTTCACTAATTGATTGCAATACGTAGTCAAATTTGCTATTTTTATATCAGGTAAAGAGAAATTTTACATTCATATTATTTTGACTCCAGGTGGTGAGTGAGGTGCATGTCGTATTTAATACATAAAAAACGTACAAAAATTCGTGGGAGGAATAACAGTAATGTTGCTACAGAGGCTGGGGACCCGCTGCTGGTGACGCCGACAGGAGGGGACGATGGCTTCGTGTCCATCGACGGCCGCAAGACATACTTCGACCTGTTCCCTACCGCCACCGCCAAGCCGCTGCCCCATCAGGTAAGAAATTTGCAAGATAAAATTCATTCCTATTGGGCATCTGGCGTTGAAATAACATTGATCAAACGTTGTATCAATGAATTTAGCTCGTAATCAAGGTGGTTTTAACGTTATTTGGTTTAATGGAATTATTTCAGCGCATATTAAAATAGGTCCTATATATAGCAATGGTGCATTCATTCTTCAGTAAAAGCTGGGACGCGATGCTTTAAGTTAGTTCGAGTATACAAAGTTTGATGATGGGAGCTACATCTTGCTCGACTTTGTTCTTTGGTTTTATCAATTGTATAAAATGAACGAAAATGGCTGTAGCTGTTTAGATACCTCATTGTTTTTAAAACTTTGAGCTTAATATTTGATGTGTTTCACTTTACTTTCTCATATCCTTATCTTATAATCCACGGCCATAGACCGTGGGGCTGGGAGTTGGTGTGGTCATCCCCGAAGAGGATATGATAGACGGTGAATTCCCCGACGACCTGAACGTCGGGCCGCCCTACAGCATCCCCTCAAACCCCAGCGGGATAACTGGGCCTATGGGGCCGGTTCCTCCTCAGGCGCCCCAAGAGCCTGGTCTTCCAGGACCTTATCTCTCGTCCCCTCCTTCTGTGCCTCCGTCGTCCATAGGCACTCCGCTGCCCTTCAAACGCCGGCCCTCCACTCCCTCCATCAGGTATCAGACAGGGAAACATCACAGCGAAATATTCTGAAGGATTTATCATAGGGAAAATTCTCAGGTAAATGTCCGATGTGAATTTCCAGGGTAATAGCTCATTGAAATATCCTAATGTGATATCCTGCGTAAAAACTGCGGGTTTATATGTTTTATATTGAAGCCTTCACATTTTGTACCGTCAGAAAATACTACGTGGAATAAAGGAATAAAAAATTCATGTTGAATATTCGAAATTAATACATTTAAAATGATATTACTGACGATTTGGAAGCTCTCCTGGCATTAGAAATGGATGGACTAAGTGTGCTATGAAAGGTTCTGTGCACAATCTTGAAATTATTGTCGATTGTGTTAACTGTGTGCGTTCAAGAATATGTATACTCGTTTCCAGTCCATAATTGAACAACATGGATAACCTATAGCAGATAGATATATGCATTAACAGCCAATATGTCCATGAAACTATCCTCACACAACTTTTGAATTTTATTTCCATTATTGTTGTATTTTATTTTGATGTTGTTTTGTTTTTTCTCCAAATACTTGTTGCATATACCTATAAAATTTCAAGCCTTTCAATTGTTTCTAATATTTTTATTACAAATTAAACTCAGAACCATTTCTCTTTTACAGAAAAAATGTAAATTCGATAAATTTTCATTATAGTTAAAAACAAGCTGGTTAGCTGAGGCTTGATAACAATCGAAGAGCTTTCATCTCAAAATTCCCGGTTTTTCAACTATTCATACTAATATACCGCACCTACGATTTTCCTTTGTTTATAACTATTTGCAGTATTTACCCCTAATTTTCCCTATTATATTAGTATTTGCCAAAATTTGAAAGTATTTTCACAAATTTGACAGGGAAAATACTTTCCCTATTTTATAGGGAAAATACTTTCTCTAAAAAATATTTATTGATAAGTATTTGTAATTGTTTTCCACTGCAGGATCGACACGTGCATCGTGGGCGACGACTCGACGTGTCAGGAGCAGCTGCTCGAGGTGTGCAGGACGGAGGGCGACGTCTCCTCCTGCTACTGCAAGCCTGGCACTGACAGGCGGCGACCCCGCACACCCTGCAAGAGTGAGTTGTGGTGGTGGTGGTGTGTGTTGCCAGAAATGGCGCTGCTGGAGATGTCCATCAAAGTCAAGTCATTTGTTTGTTGCCAGAAATGGCGCTGCTGGAGATGTCCATCAAAGTCAACCGCGTGGGCCAGCAGCGCATCGCCTGGAACGGCAACTACGCCAACCCCGCGTCCGAGGAGTACCAAGTGCTCGAGTGGGAGGCGCAGAAGGCGGTCGGTATAACATGCTAATAAATTTTCTTATCAATTTTGATAGAGTAAAATATAATAAAAAATTATTATTTCAATACTATTTCATATCTGTGAGAAATTTTTTTTTTTTTTTCAATACCACTTATGATTAAATAAAATACTCTTACAATTTTTTTTCAATATCGCATCTGAATCAGTAAAATAGGTTAGACATTTGCAGCGTCGTCATGAAGAATTTTCTTTATGATATATCTTCGAGTTGCTGTTACAATTTTAGGCAATTTTTTCGAAATATTATTTATTTAATTGAAAAATTTGAAAAATCTGAACTAAGTCAGAATATATTAACATTGCAAATACTTTGACAATTTTGAACCATGAGATGAATGTCTTTTAGTACTTAAAATTCTTTTTGGCTGTGAAAATTATTCTCTTTGCTGTATGCACGGTGAGAGAATAAATAATTCGCGTACAATCATGTATTCATCTTCTCCTATTCCTACAACTGCTAAAATAAAAGTCATACCTTCCAATCTTCATTTGCAGATCGAGAGCGCATTCAAGAAGTCGGCGCTGAAGTCCGTGTACCTCGGCAGCACCGTAGAGAAGTTCTACCCTCTGGGGGGCAACGTGATCATCAACAGCTCCATCAAGCTTGAGGACAACCCCAACACCCGCAGCAGGGACATCAAACGCAGCCTGCAGCGACACATCATTAAAGTTATTCAGGCACACAACAACAACATCGGCAGCTCATCCCTCTGGGTGGACGGTCCACTCAACCCCATCCCTCTGGTGGACGGTTAGAACTGTATGAATAGAATGTATAATACAGTAGTTTTTCTCTCTGGGTGGACGGTTAGAACTCCATAACTTTAATGTATTGTATATTATATTACTAGAAACAAAAAATATACGTAGTTTAATTTACGTTCACGTGTAAATTTCTAACAATCTCGGCTTTCCTTTGTATGAATATATGATCTTAAAATATAATTTAATTGTAAAAAGTTTTTAATAAATGCTAATCTGGCTCCGTCAGACGTGAACGAGTGCAGCGTGGAGACGCTCAACGACTGCCACGAGCACGCGACCTGCCTCAACGAGTTCGCCAGCTTCTCGTGTCGCTGCCTCCCCGGCTACACTGACAGGTCTGGCACTCATACAACCATGTATACAAGTCTACATAACATTATACAAGGCAATAACCACAGTTTGGACACTCGTAAAACCATGTTTACAAGTCTACACAACAAAATACCAGACAATAACGACAGTTTTGACACTCACACAACGAGGTTTAATTCAACACAATACGCTCATGCAACCATGTATACAAGAATATACAAAACAATAATGACAGTTCTGATACCCATGCAACTATAAGTATACAAGACGATACCAGCATCTAAAATATGACGAACGAAGTATTAATAAGTGAATACTTGAGGTCAAGTAATGAATATCATCTTCATGTATGTACTGTCGTTAAATTTGGGAGAAATTTTCGTCTGTGAACAATTAATGAAGCTTTGCCACAATTTACATTGCCATCTAAATTTTAACACGCAAACTAATTTTTCGCAACTAGTTTGTGCGCAACTGAACACAAACTGCTCTGAATTCTGCTTTGGTTTTATAAGTAATCTAATAACTGCAATACAATTAATGAAGTAGAATTCATCAATTAAATTTTGTATTGAAATATTTATATTTCTTTCCGACAGGTACGAGAGCAATCCGGACCGCGCAGGTCGCCACTGCGAGACCTGCTCGCCGGACCACTGCCATAAGCGCGGCGAGTGCAAGATCAGCAACGGCAAGAAGATTTGCGAGTGAGTGGTGACATCTTAATGCTAGTGGTGCCAATTATGATTAATTGTTGTCTAGTCTGAGCAGACATTAGATATATTAGTAATGGAGACTATATAGTAATGGTCGAGCAGAAACGTCTACATGCCACAAGACATTCCTTTTATTCTTTGACATTCCTTTTTTCTACTAACGGGTTTGTGAGGCAAGTGAAAATAGTTTGAAATTTTGCATGATACAAGGATTCTCAACGTTTAGGGATTATTTATTTGTAATTGTTTTATTTCCCATTTGTAATGATAATGAATGTCTCTGATTTATCTCAAGTGCGTCTCTGGTAATTGATTAAGCTTGCCGACGGTAACTCATGTCTGTTATTTGCCCCAATAATATCTTTAAGAATTTGAAATGATACATTTGTTCTTGTAAAAAATTTAACATCCACGAAATGCTGCACACGCAAAGAGTCGCACAACAGAGAACAGTCAATCATGTTTGTTATTTACGTTGTCGTGGTGCATACGCTGCCGCAGTTCCCACGTGCCAACCACTGCACAAACTCGTGTGGTCGTAAAGTTTGGTAGCACGCGTCTCTTGGAGGATAAAAACATGACAGGTGATTTGTGACCGTGAACTCAGATGACTTGCACATGGGACAGTGGACGTTATTTATATGACGGGACAGTGTACGTTATTTACATGGGAATTTACATGGGACAGTTTACGTTATTTACACTCGACTGACTCTACTGGACAAACTGACGATCTAAAATACTACCTAACGAAACGCATTTTTAGCCAGAAGCATTTGCTTCGTTCATAAATAAGACTATCAATTAGTATAGTATCTTCGGCATTAAATAAATAGGCCTGGATAGGCCTGTCGCCGATTCTTGTACTTTTCTTGACTAGACTGGCCTTACGGACGGTAGATTTAAAATCGCTTCTAGTATTTTATTTGACGCATCCTTAACTGTATTATAAACTTTTGTGTCATCGGCATACATGGAGCACACGCTTGACACTACTTCTGGTAGATCGTTTATATTAAGACAAAAAAAATTATATAATTAAAATAATAAAATAATATAATAAAATAACTTCAGACATGTTAAGGAACTTAAAGATAAGCAAAGAAAAATACGGATTCAAATAAACACGTAACTCTTATACGGTGTGGCGATCACAACAACATCAAGTGCTTCCATCGACGATTAATTGCCTAGCTTTGCTTGCTAGCGTTATCTGATGGCTAGTCCTCGCCTCTGGAATATCATTAATAACTTGAAATAATTTAATTGACATTAACCTCGTGTCATCCGATGCTGCAGATGCAAAGGTTCGTACTACGGCGATCGCTGCGAGGTGGATGGTGAGGTGGTGGCCGTGGCCGTAGGAGCGTCCGTAGCGGCCGTCATCATCATCCTGCTGACGCTGCTCTTCCTCTGCATGTGGAGGTGGTGACCGTGACAAACGAGCACTGAATTTAGTTTCCGTAATGTTTTCAGCAGGATTCAATGACTTTTGTAATGTATTGTTTTGAAGTTTTCACAGCTTTTTCCTCAAAAACCCTATTATTTTAAAAGTCGGACTAGAAAAATTAAGAATTAGATGAAAATCGATCATTTTAAAGGAAAAATTAGAAAATTGTTAACCGAACCAAAATGATTTCTGGTCGATAAATGTAATATAGAAAGGAATAGTGATTGTCAGTTATTACTTGGATAATTCTTGAATTATAGTTGATTGATAGCTCAAGTGATCTTTCCAAGAAGGAACCCAGAAGTATGGCTTTCACTTGATCTTTTCTTGGTATAGCTAAAGTTCAGGTATGATTCTATTCCAATTGTTCTACACCCCAACTCAAAATGTGTGACAAGCCAAGATGGTCGAATGGACTCGTAGTTCCCCAATCCGACTATTAGACAGAGTTCAATTTAATTCAATTTCTGCTTCTTTCCCATGCTCAAACTCAAGGTCTATGAATAATTTTTATGCTCTGGACAAATAAGGAAATAAATCCTTTGATTCATTACCCAACCTCTAAGATCAAGTATAATTTTCACTAGAGGTAGGGCAGGGATACAAATATTTCAATATCATACATCAATACTCAATTTTTTCACTCAATACTCAAAGACAATGCTATTATTCAATGCTTATGTATAATTAATATAATTCGTCGCAGTCGCCGCTGGAAGATGCAGGACCAGAAGAGCGAGACCCTGCGGCGCGGAGGCTTCCTGGCCCGCGCTGCCGCGGGTGGTCACTACCTGCAGCAGAAGTTCGCGATGGTGGCCCAGCCTCAGCCCCAGCAGTTCGGGCCCACAATGGAGGACCACATCCGCTGGGCCCAGATGAGTGAGGCCGCCATGGCCGCTCAGCAAAGCCTCTACGGAGTGAGTTTGTCTCTTGTATAAAACTTGAAAATTAGTGGGATTATAATTTGGTCATAGCAACTCACTAGGAGCAGTACTATCAAAACTCGCCTAAGTGCACGTAGCGGCCGACTTCTCGTTTGTGATTGGTTGGTTTAGCTTGAAAAGCCGTCAGTGATTTTCTGATGGAATCACTGACTCATAACTTTCTCTGATGGTTGGAGTTCAGTACTCTGAGGAGAGTTAGGAAGCTTTTCTCATTACCATTAAAATTTACTCAGAAAGTATCGATAGCTGTCACCATGGGCGTGATGTCAGTGGATGATTCGCCTCCACGTTGCAATGACTGCGACTGGGTTGCGGGCTGGCGTTTGTGGTGCACAATCACCATCATGGTGCATAATCACCGTCATGCTGCATAATCACCATCATGGTGCAGAATCACCATCACGGTGCAGAATCACCGTCAAGACCGGCCGTTCGTTGACCACCGGTAGCAATACGTGATGTCATTTGCAGCCCACGGTTATTTTTGATTGAAAATTTCATTTAAGTAAAATATTCAAGATAAGAATTTTAGAGCATTTCAATCGATGAAATGACGCTAAGAATCATTATACATGTATTTTAATTTTAAATAAGAGGAATGAACGGAATATTTCTTGCGGTTTGCACAGTGCGATTGCTTAGCTTAGCTTTGCATTAGTTATTGCACAAGTCTGCTCGAATATTTGTTATGTAATCTTTTTGAAGCGCACTTTTCGTCCACAAATATAATATAAACTAGTTGCAAAAACCTTGGGATATGATCGCACTTATTTCTCGCATCTTATTAAGCCAGACACAATTTAAACGAGACCATGAATTAGCCAAAGATTAGATGGACGTACAAATAAATTTTCGTATTGCCAGCTCACCTTTTGTATTCACTTAAAGGTATTAAGTAGACGATTTAAGCCGGTGCTTCTGGGTTTGGAGGTCATTCCGTTTCAGAAATCTTAAAAATGCTAATATTTTATTGTAGAACCTCTATTATGTTGCTACATTTGTTAGTTTTCCTCTCTTCACTATTAGATGGTTATTACTACTTTGCATAGTACTTGAAAATGTCCAATGAGTCGTTTAAAATAGTTGGAAATTTAGAAGGCAGTCGCAATCTCTCAACAACTTTTGATATAGTTTTAAACCATTTCAAACTTAATGGTATTGTTATGTCACATACCAATTACCATAGACTTCGACTTTGTGACTTGACTGAGACTCTTGGCCTTACCCACTTTGGCCAGACTTTGCCCGGAACGACCACCTCTCTCTACGGCCCGACGAACCGCGGCTTCTTGAACCGAGGCCATTTCCCTCCAGCACGACCCTACCGAAATTACCCAGAGTCAGTGTACTCTCGGGTGTCCAGGACTCTGTCTCGCCCCTTGACATTCCGTGACAAGTTCTTGGCTGGACTCCGATCTATTTTTTCACGGAGATCAAGCACTGAAACTATCAAGACTAGCCATGGAGACTTGTCGGCCTTCATCGTTTCTCCCAATCCTAACACGATGGGCATGCAGCAGATGATGGCGCTCCAGGCTCATCTCGCGGCCAACACCCAAAATGTACAAGACGAGTTCAACGCTCCGTTTTACCAGTTTTTTGACAGAGTCATTCTACCCTTATTTTGCGGGTACACGAGGTTCTTAAAACAGAGTTTCCCGATTTGTCTCCTACGACAATGTATAAATTTCCGTTTTACACTTTAGTCTACTCCCTTGCAGGCGATGAATTTTTCTTGGATATCGGATAAAAGTTGTAAAAATTGATAGATTCCGAGGTTCCTCACTGAGAATAGTAACTTTAATTCAGTTACTGAATGCCCCTTCATGATCTGTTTGTTACGTTTAAAACGTGTGTTCTATACAACGTTGTCGACTTGTTTGGTTAATTGGTTAGGAGTTTTTCTGTTTATCATGTCGTATGTCTTTTTTCATTAAGCGGTTTCCTTTTTTATGATGAAGGATGCCTGCAATAGCTTGAAACATCTGGTGCGGTATTTATTTCATGCCCACATGACCTCACACTACTAACAATATCTTCAGCTTGGTTTTTCATCAATGCATTCCCACTGATTTCAGTCTGATTGAAAATTTTTATGGCATTTTCACCAGATTTATACGTTAGAAGGAATCGAGCTATTGTCGGGTGGCAAACCGTCATCTAAATTTAAGCGAACTGCCACGATTCCGAAACGCTTGCACTTCAATGAATTTTTGAGCCTTGCTTGCTCTTCATCTTCAAAAAGCTTTTATACATGGCATGGAATCAGTAAAATGTCTTTCATAGGATTCGTCGCTGTTGGAATTATTTTTAGAATACTTATATTTTTTTTGGCAAAAGCAGTCCACATTTCGAGTGTTAAACTCTATCTAAAGATTGTCACATTATTGATCTAAATTCTCATGGTTAAAAAGATATTGGGCGTTTGTAGTGAAAATGTATTTCTTTGAATGAAAGTGTATGCATGTTTCTACAACTATAGTGGCAGTTGCAAATTGGTTTTCATTTTCACGAATTGCATGTTTTAAAAGATCGTTTGTTAATACGATTTCACCGCTTTGTTGCATGCATTGAACTTCTCTATATCTGATGGTTTAAATTCGGATATTCCATACCACAAGTTTACCGATGTGAATTAACTAAAGCTTATCATTCAACATTAAAATTGATATCTTGCTAAGTAACTGTTTTAAATACTTAGAAATTTGACTTGGAGCTAAATTAAATGAAGCTAATGAAGTTTGTACGCCCCTTCAGCAGGATCACCTCACCGGGAACGGCCTACAGCATCCCACGCCCCTGGGACCGCCTACGATGTACAAGCCTCATCGTCAGGTCGGTGGTCAACTATTTGTCTACGGATACATTAACATAGATACGCACGCTATTCGTACCTAATTATCAAGTAAGACGAGTTAATGGTTGACCAAGTAATGAGATTTACAGTCATTTGAGAGACGGTTGATTCTTTTGTCCACGGTTATACTAGCTGCCATCAAGGATATCTGTACCCAAAAGACAAGAAAGCAGAGTGACCGTCAGTTGCCCTAGGGTTAACCCTTTGTCTACGGATGCATGATCGTCCAAGGCTTATTCGTCCCTAAAGGCCAGGCAATGAGATTCTCCGTCAAGTGAGAAAGCATTAACCCATTGTCCGCGGAAACACTAAGAGACGTCAAGGCTATTCGTATCTTGATGTTAGGCAACGAGAAGTTATATTTGACCGACCAATCGTCGATGTCATGTGTCGTCCGGTTTCATGTCTGTTAACTAAGACTTTCCCTGCGGTGTAGAAGCGAATTATCTCAATCTGAACCTAAATCCGTTGATAAATTCTAGTAATTTTCTCTATATGTCCTTACAAATTTTAAATTTATCTTTCTCGGGGTTTGCCGGCTAATCTCTTCGACGTTTACATCTCCAAAGCGCCGTTGAAGTCATTGACTTGCGTTTAAAACGAATGAAGCAGTAACTGCAATTAATAATCCAAAGTGAATTGACCTTCAATATTATTTTTTTTTTGCATATTACAGCTTTTCTCATTCGTCACTCCAATGATCTCCTGCAATTTAATGACAAAATTGTCGGAAAGCTTTTTTTTATTTTTAATCTAATTAAGAATTTCGACCAGATGGGCAGCGGGACTGAGTACGGCCCCGTGTTCCCCCCCAACCAGTTTGGGGGATCTCAGTACGGCCTGCACCCCCTGAACGCCACACTGCTCCCCATGGGGCAGGTCCCTCCCCCCTCCATGGTGCACCAGAACTTCTCCAGAACTCCCTCCACTTACGGCCCCTACCCAGGCCCCGCCTCCCTCACTATGTGTGAGTGCCCACTAGTTAATAGAAAACCTAATAATTACATTATTATTTAATAAGGAACTGAATTATCCATAAGTAAATTCGTAAATTGGTTATTTATTTTAATTTAGGGGCTTATTTTTCTCAGCAAATTTTGCTGTCTTTTTGGTGCAGACTCTGCTGAGTCTCGGGAGTCTGCTTCTCAGACTCTGGCAGATTTTCAGGAGTCTGCTTCTCAGACTCCGGCAGATTCTCAGGAGTCTGCTTCTCAGACTCGGCAGATTCTCAGGAGTCTGCTTTTCAGACTCCGGCAGATTCTCAGGAGTCTGCTTCTCATACTCGGCGCAGCAGGTTTTCAGATTTATTGGGTTGGCTGGCATGAAATTTCCTTATCAAGTTGGTTTGCCCTCACCTTTATTCCTGAATAAGATCACAGAATGAATTTATCCATTCTGTAAAAGACATGAACGAGATGAATTACTGTAAATCAATTGGTCATAGATCTGGTGATCGAGGGTTTATAAGCGGCTGAGTGGAGAAGTTACCGTGGTTTGCTAACGCCGTGTAGCTCTCAAACTTCGAGGCTGCATATGGTCATGCTGCATATATTTTTCATGCTGGTTTTTGTTCATCCATTATTAGGTCTTTTCATTTAAAATTTCGTCTCAAGTTCCCATCAAGTAGGTTAACTCACTTCACACACACAAACACCATTAAATTATTTTATAGCGCCCAGGCGGCTCGAAGTTAACAGGTTTTGAAATACACGACGAAGAGGTTCCCAAGCGCCTGGTAGCTCTAAATCCCAACAAGACATGTGGACCAGAGGGCTTCCATCCCAGATTGCTCAAAGAATTAGCAGCCGTTCTTCTAAATTAGCATTGACAGTATTCTTTCAAAAAACCTTGAACGAAGGAACTTTGCCGCCCGATTGTTAAGAAGCTCGAGTAACACCATTGTTCAAAAAAAGGTGACAAGAGCAGCCCCGGCAACTATCGCCCTGTCAGTCTGACAGGTGTTGTTTGTAAGGTAATGGAATCTGTTTTGAGGGATAGGATTATCGATCACTTGACTGTTCACCATTTCCTATCAGATTGTCAACATGGCTTTATTGCCGGTAGATCCTGCACCACTAACTTATTGTCTACGTTGAACGATTGGACCCGCCTGTTGGACGAAAGGGAGCCAGTGGATGCATTGTACCTCGATTTTGCCAAAGCATTTGACAGTGTTCCGCATGAGCGGCTGTTGCGTAAAGTGAAGTCTTTGGAAATTGAGGGAAACGTGCCACAATGGATCAGAGATTTTCTTGTAGGTAGACGACAACGTGTCAGTATCAACGGAACCGTGTCAGATTGGGCATCAACAGTGCACTGTGGCGAGCCACAAGGAAGCGTTCTTGGCCTATTTTGTTCGTTGCTTTTATAAACGATCTGCCATAAGTAGTTTTCATTGTGTACTCCATGTATGCCGACGATACAAGAGTTTATAATACAGTGAAGGATGCGTCAAATAATGCTGACGAGTGTAAAGTACTTCACCTCGGAAAGAACAATGAACAGCAACAGTATGAGAAGACATGGTTGCAACGAGAGAGTAATGATTGAAAAGTCTAGTGTGGAAAAAGATCTCGGAGTTTATGTCGACAAAGAGCTGAATTTTTCTAAGCATGTTGAAACGCAACCTAATATATCCAACAAACTTCTTGGACTAATCAATCGGACGCTCTTACGAGTTCCTAGATGCAGAAGCGATGAAGCAGTTGTTTGTTGCTGTCGTGCGCATGAATCTAGAGTTTGCAAAAGTTGTGTGGTCACCGAGATTTGAAAAGGTCAAAAATTTATTAGAGAATGTTCGAAGACATGCAACACCGATAGTTCCAGGCTTGAAGAGCAAGTCCTATGAAGAAAGATTAAAGATTATGAAGCTTCCAAGCCTCAGTTATCGACGTCTGCATGGGGACCTCATTGAAGTATACAAGTATACTCATGGTTTATACAAGGTCCCCAAAGGATTACTAGAATTTGAAACAAGAACCAACACCAGGGGCCACGGCTATAAACTAAAAAAACTGCGCTGCAACTCATCCACGCGACAAAATTTCTTCTCGCTTCGGATCACCGACATGTGGAACAGCCTCCCTGATTACGTCAATGGCGCTCCGAGTATGAACGCCTTCAAGAACAGACTAGATAAAGCTATGGAAAAAGTTATGTTCAGATTTTAAATGCCCGGCACCATATCGAACCCGGTGGAAGTCTAGTAGCTATTTCAAACTATCGTCAGTCATGAAAAGATCCGGTCAAATGGCATGATTTTATATCTTCTGTGAACAAGTCACGAAAAGTAAGAATTGGCGACAGGCCACATCAGACCTACTGTTCAGCGCCGACATCACTGTTATGTTTTTTTTTTTTTTTTTTTTTTTTTTTTTTTTTTTTTTTTTTTTTTTTTTTTTTTTTTTTTTTTTTTTTTTTTTTTTTTTTTTTTTTTTTTTTTTTTTTTTTTTTTTTTTTTTTTTTTTTTTTTTTTTTTTTTTTTTTTTTTTTTTTTTTTTTTTTTTTTTTTTTTTTTTTTTTTTTTTTTTTTTTTTTTTTTTTTTTTTTTTTTTTTTTTTTTTTTTTTTTTTTTTTTTTTTTTTTTTTTTTTTTTTTTTTTTTTTTTTTTTTTTTTTTTTTTTTTTTTTTTTTTTTTTTTTTTTTTTTTTTTTTTTTTTTTTTTTTTTTTTTTTTTTTTTTTTTTTTTTTTTTTTTTTTTTTTTTTTTTTTTTTTTTTTTTTTTTTTTTTTCNCGTTTCCCGACTCCCGCCTCACTCTTTCTTCCGGAGCCACCAGATGGTCAGATTCAATAAATGCTCGAATCTGCCTCTTGACTTCTGTGGTTAGTGAGTGAGACGAACCGCTGCTCTCCGGCTGCCGCAGCGCGATCCACCCAAATGACAGCAATCTACCCCATGCTAATGGAGTACTGTCTTCACTTAACGCCGCCTCCAGCAGTTTCTGCAGAGCATCCGCTGCGCAGACCACAGCTCCCCGGGGCACCCTCTTCAGTGCTCTACCATTGGCACAACACCGAGAAACATACCCCAAGAAGTCGAAATCTACGGGTCTTTCTGCTATACCGACATTGGCTCTACCCAAGCACCCCGGGCACAGCCAACGCCCGAAGGCGTTTGCCTGCGCTCTAGTCAGCCCTACGCATGAGAGATGGTAACATCCCTCACACGAAGAACAACTAACTGTCCTCTTCCTGTTGTTAACAGTCGAGCAACTCAGGCACCCGCGTCCTCTCCCCTCCATCCCTCGGCCGTTTCCATAAGGTTAGGCGAAGACCAAGACGGAACGGCCGCTGTGACTACAATCAAAATTACGCTTGTGCTAGATCGAATACTACGTGCAGCCAGTCAAGCAAGTGGCACGCCGCAAAAGAATAACGAGCACACTCAGTAGAAAGACGTGTCAATAATAAAATCGCCGCGTCAGCAAAAACGAGACGAGAGAATGGGAGCAACGCACGTGCAAGGCAACAGAGCAAACAACAAGCAATCGAGGAGCTCTTAGGCACCACACAACCTGCTCTCGTGGATGCTCAGTTAACACTCTGTTATGTTATGTTGTTTAATCTGATTGATTTCTTTCACTAGTAATTTCCTTAAGATCTGTTTGTATTGCTCGTCTTATAATTTCTATCCATTTAAAAACATGGCGCATAATTCTTTGTGTGCATTACTTGTAGCCCAGAGCGGCGCCTCACGGGCCACTCTGCAGCTCTGTGGGCCCGCGTCAAGCGGGGTCGAGACAAGCTCTGAGGAAGAGGACGCCCGTCGGGGGGGACCCGGCAGTTGTTACCAAATCCCCAGACCAAAGTCCCGCGCATCAGTTGGGGTTTGTAGACTGGCTGGTCCCCATACTACTACAACTGGTCCTTCAAATAGTAGACTCGCCCGCAGCTACACTTCTCTACTCTTCTGAGTACCGTAACTTTCCGTCTTGGAAAATTGCACTCCTACTTACATGCTAATCCGGTGTCCATGTGAAGCTGGAGAATTGTAACTGTGATGCAACCACTACCACGCTTTGCTAAGTTCATCTAATCACTTTAACGTACAGCGTTCGAACATATGTATACATATTGTCAGGGTATATTCCTCAAATGGGATACACTATGCCAACTGCGGTCAATGTTTCACGTGTGGTTCGAAAATTTTTGCTGATGATGGATTATTATCTTTTTTAAAGTATTTTATTCGAGTTGAAAATCAATTGAATTTATTTTCGATTGACTGAATAATGTTATTTTCCCGATTCGTTTCCGATTTCTGAAAATAGAATTCAAGGTACTTTTCTTAAGAGCAAGATAGAAATTTTTATAGAGTATATTTTAGATTCTGCAGCGGCTGATGACAATTTTCACTGTACAGCTACGGTGGGCCTTAATTTCTTATTAAAATTAAAGATTTAATTAGATGAGAGTGTGTATAGAAAGGCTTGCCGTGTAAATATTTGTACATACGTTTTACCTGACGCAGTACTGCACGCTAACTAGAGCTTGGGTTTGAATTATATTGCAATGAAAACTAACATTTCGCACTAATTTCGTTATATTTCACAGAATTTGTCTGAAGTTTTCACTGAATAACTAACATAGCTTGGGTTATAACCTTTTTCAAACCGACTCCAATGCTTCAGAAATCATTTTAATGATGGCTGCACTCTTCCTAACCACTAACGCTTGAAGTCCAACTCCCTCTAATCACTGTTCATGAGAAAAGTTTATGGAACATAATTGAGAGAGATGAATTCTTTGCCCTTATTTAAATTCAGAAAATAGGCACCTTATGCTGACCAAATAAAGACATTTCATGCTTATTAAGAACAGTCATTTCATGTGAAGAAGAAAATCAAGCACCTCATGCTTAGGAAAAACAGTCATCTCACGCTAATTGAACGAACAGGCCTATTATGCTTAGGAAAGACCGGGATCTTCTAGCCGCTCTGATTTACCCGAGTAGCTTTCATTGAGCGACGAATTTCCCCACTAAGGCAGTGACGTAGAGAAGAAATAATTGACTGGTTTGTTGCAAGGTTATTCCTTCGTGAACTATTGACAGTGAGGACAGCTATGGACCAAAGTGGGTGGGCAGGGTGGCCCAGTGGTTAAAGTTCAGAGTACCAAGATTGGAGCAGAGAGGCACGGGTTCGATCCCAGCTCTGTGCGCTAGTTTCTGGTCGGAATCGGCAAGGAGGCCGGGCGGTTAAGCACAGCAGAATTGAAGCAGTGAGTTGTGTGTTCGAGACCACATGAAGCTGTGAACGTTATGCGATGTTAAGAATCGGCGACAGGCCTACGGCCTCATAAACGCGGAACAGCTATTCATTTATTTAACTGATCGTGTGTTCGCAGGCCACCAGCAAGGAATGTCACGGCATCGAGTGGACAAGGAGGCAGCGTGCTGCTGACCGGCATTCTTGATTCCATTTTGTGCTGTCCATGCGTTCGTCGTTAGTTAACTTGAAATCAGCATCAGCTGTGAGATAATTTAATAATAATAAACGGATAATTCTTTATGGCAAATGGGGAATAATGTGCCACCAATTATGGGAGGCTGGTTGGATTGATAACAGAAATTCAACTTCGCGGTTGAAGTTCAAACTCTGACCTCGCACATCGACTGAATAGAATTGACGCTGCCCTTTGTTATAACCAGGAGGCAATTGTATAAATGCCACAACTTCAGTAATTTTCATTGCCAACTCTATTGCGTGCGTGAAGAAATTAGCATGAATGAAAAATGAAAATTTAAACATTATTAAAATATACATCAGGCCTCTAAATGCTCTAATTGTGTGTTGATATTTTGATATTCACTGATTATATTAATCAAACGCGTATCATGAATAGGATTACGTCATGGTATCATTTTTTATATTCCATAGTATTACCGACCGTCGCTGAATCTCATCAAACAGGCTCATACTGCTGAAGGCAATGAATTATTTAGAAGAATATTTGGTGACTAGGATCTGATCGAACGAGTCCATTATTTAAAGTTTATTTACCTCTAACATTTTTGAATGACTCGAATTCATAATTTTTACTTATTAATTCAGGTACATGTATGGGCATTGAAATTTTGTATAATAATTCTTCTTTAACCGGTTCTTGTTTGTTCCTTTTCATCTGGTTCTTATCTTCTGTTTGGTGTGGGCACTTAATATTCTTGCATGCTTTTGTTTTAACCCTTCCACACGTTATTTTCAACTCTCACATTCACAGAATCAAAAATGGTGATAAAAGCTTTTGTAGGCGAGTCGAATACCATCACAAGCAAGTGAATCATTTGAAGTTTAAACTTTTGAATTTTTCGTCGAACATTGAGATTTCATGATCCCAGCCTGCAAACCATGTTGCCAGAGGACCTGCCCTATAAGCTGTTTTTCGATCATCTGTTTCAGTTTAATGGAATCCAGCACGATTAGCTTGTTAACACAGTTTCCTGATTCTCTACTTGCACGCGACTAACTTGTACAGCAACTCTCATTCTATATTGCTTTTCAAATGAGTTTTTTCGTGAAATCCATGTTCTACAATTTGTCTGTTTATAACAATCTGGGATACACTGCGAGTTGACTGATTAATTATTCAATTGAAATGCATTTCTGAATTTTATAACAGTCGAAAAATACACTGCAAGAGGCTCAGGCTCAAACATATTTTATCTAATTTGTCGAGCCATCAGAATGAGGTGGCCCAATGTTGACATACATTTACATGTGCAGCACAAGCTGCCGCTCTCGGTACAAATTTATCAAACAGGTTCTCACAAATGTGATGGATATTATCCGTTCGTACGAGCCCAGTACAGGACTGGCCCCCTCCACAGTTGGCTTGATCACAACGGTGTGTACATATTCATCCTCTTCTTAGTCTATGTTCCTATAATTTCTCCCGCAGGATTCCAGTGATTTGTACTACGAACTTGACGAAATGACCAACCCTCCTCCAAACAGCGGTGACTTCGCTCACTTCAACACAATTCTTGCTCACAGTTCTTCGGCTCAAACCTTGGCACAAGCCGAGGTTCTGAGAGCTCAGAGGCAAAGCTTCAGGCTCCCCTCCCACCCCCCTTACCCCAGAGAACCTCCTCCCCCTCTACCACGACATGTATATTCATGTTAGATGTCATCTTCTTTTAAAGTTGAGGCAACTAAACCGCTGCATTATTTTGGAAAATGGACGCTTATCTCGCTTGTACTTCTTCATTCTAGATTATCCATTTGGTGGCAAAATTAGCCGAGTAAACAGTTATATGAGCATTACAGTCATCGTGCTATGTTTAGACTTGAATGCAAGAACGCAATTGAGGATTATATGACACTTTTGGCAATTAACATGAACAGCTGGAATAAGTAATGTTCATTAGAATGAAAAAAGTTTGCTCGCAATCGCAGAGTATGAAAAACGTTCAATGATCTAATTCTAACCGAACGAGGAAATCGGTTACAAGCGATAATTCTGAAAAAGAACACGCAAAATAATTCTGCATTTAACTTTATGAGTAACAGATCGAGTCTCGCGAAACATCTATACGTCGCTCTGAACGATGCACCAATATAAGTTGGTGCTGACAGTCCTAGAGGCTTCGTTAAAATTTATTTGAGTTTTGTGTGTTGCAGCAATAATGAATTGTCGGTCACTGAAGCACTGATTAACGAAGGCCATACGGAATTAAATATAATTTTAAATACATTTTTCACACCATTTCTGGAGTAAAACAAAGATCATGATCTTGCCAAAGCGTTTCTACTTTACCCCGTTTCGTATGCTTGAATTTCCCGACATTCCCGCTACGTGAGACAAAATGTACCAGCTTAGTATTTGCCATTGCAAGTCAATCCTATCCCGAAAACGCCGAACAAAACTGTCATGTTTGTAGATATGAGCTGCCGATATACCGCTTTTGGGTGTAACCTGCGTGAGTATAACCATGAAGAGAATTCCTTGCATGCGACTTTGACTGTGACAGTAAAGTGTATAATAGCTAGTCAAATGACTGTGCCTGCAATGAACCCGACTGTTGACTTGCCCTCTCTTATTGTGTTTGATCTTTACAGTTAGTTCCTTGCACACTCTGTCGAAAAATGTTGCAATCTCCCGCATAAAAAAAATAGTTCCAGAAACTGTTAGATTCTGCTGATCCATTTTGTAAATATTCCTGTCCCTGCTGTTTGTCCATAATTTAGCGCTATAGACCTGCATGCTAGACAGCTTTTTAGAATATCGATACTCAATCTCGCAATGACTTCAGCTCGCTCGACTTAGAATTTAAAGTTCTAGCCACGGATTTGTGAGTCTCCCAAATGAGCATAGGATCGTATGGCTAAATTAATGTGGTATAAACTTAGAATATTGATGTATACGAGATGAATCTCTGCAGTTCATGTAGATCATCATGCAATACATGTCCAGTTTCATTCCCTATGTACCTCGGAAATTATCCTAGTAAGTGCATTAAATTATGACGAATTTAATTTTAATAATTTCTATTGATGCTTTGTAAATTTTTTAATGCCAGTTCAAAGGGGAAGATAAACAGTGCTGGTGTCAATATGATTATAGATTAAATATAACTAAATGAGAAATTATTTAAGGATTTTTAAAAGAATGTTAAAAATATTGCATGCTCTTTCAATACGTGACTGAAAACCGTCGCCAAAACCTCATTTTTCAATATTTTGTAATAAAAATTTGATTATGAACGTGCATTGAATGCTGCGACTAAGTCTTGCTGAATATTTATATGTAAAGCGTTAGATTGCGTTATGTATTTATTTTAGGATATGAGAATGTTTTTTTGATTAAACAATTAAAACTTTGTTAATATAATTGTTTTGTTGTTTTATTCCCTATGAAACAGTAATAGAATGAGTACGGCCATCTTGTATGACAGGATGCATGCGTAACTATGTCCAGTAGCAGCTTGTGAGCTGAAGCATTGTTGGTTTAAAGTTCGTGTGGTGAGATGTGTCAATTGAGTACAGCGCTTACGTGCTAGGATGACAATATCTACAGCATTAAGATGGTTGATGTTGGCTCCAGGGCTGACTTGAGTGTTAATTTGCTGGTCTACGGCTGCGCACCCGTCCTGAGCCCAGCATGATCTTGAGCCCAGCACGATCTCGAGCCCAGCACGATCTTGAGCCCAGCACGATCTTGAGCCCAGCACGATCTCGAGCCCAGCACGATCTCGAGCCCAGCACGATCTCGAGCCCAGCACGATCTCGAGCCCAGCACGATCTCGAGCCCTGCACGATCTCGAGACCATTACTTCCTCAGGCTCCCGATGATGAGAAGGGCGCCACTCCTGCCACGGAAAGAATCGTGCGTCGCGGAAAAAAGCGACGACAAAGTTTCTTGTATTCATAAACAGTAAATGAGACACCAGAAGAATAATTTAAACTAAAGGCATAAGTTGATACGACTTTTAAACCAAAAATATTGAAACCTAAAATCCGACGAAAAAACAATGGAGAGGAAAATTTTTTAGACGCACTTGAGCGTGAAGAGGGAGTACAAGTATTGACAGTTTCCACCAGAGATCATTTATTCAATATGAATTTTCAAGCTACTTAGGTACTTGTTCCAGCAGTACCAACTTGATCAAGAAGCATCTGAAAATGCCATTTTATTACATTCCAATTGGTAATTGTCAAAGTGCATCAAATTGTTCTCACGTACTCTCATGACAAAGAATTTAAATGTATTCAAAATTAGCCTATTTGCATGGATTTCTCAAGTACTGCTGAAACTCATTGCTGTACATATAATATTTTTTCCACATGTCGTCTCGACTCTAACCTACGCCACCTCAGACTCAAGTCTCAACTAATATAATATTCTATACTTATAATTTACTGTGAACGGTCGAGATAAAAAATATGGTACTTTACGAGAACTATGCAAGCTGTTGACTAAATAGCACAAGCAAACGATTGCGTCCGACAATCTCAGTGGGCTACAAACAAATCAATTAGCCCAATCGCTCATCACAATAATTCATTGTAAGCTCATGTAAAACAACATAGCTACTATTTATTTATGACTTGATGATCGAGCAAGACTTTTCCATCAAATGTTCTACAAATTTTTGTATTTATTTTTAAGGAAAGCACAACAAACAATTAATCCAAAACGATCTATTCCAATTCAAAATCATAATAAAAATAACGCATTTATGAAATAATGAGATAGATACAATGGTTTTCATGTCCATTGCAATTTTCTTCTACTAGATGCCTCCATTAAAATATTCACCGCCGAAATGTAATCGACGAACATTACCGATGACGGTCGTACATATTCAACATACATATCGCTTGACGGTCACACATATTAAACTTTCAATGACTGTTCACCACTCGAAACTTCCATGAATGCGACTCGGTCATTTGATGTTCGGGTAGAGCTGCACCAGACAGGGATGCAGAGCGCGTAAAGCTTCGTGGTAATCGGCACGTATCCGCGCACTGTGGCCCTCATGCCGAAGTCTGGCCAGGAAGCCTCTTCTGATGACGGCGACTGAGCTATCCAATATTTAAGGCGGTAGGTTCTGTGTCTGCATTATTTAACCAGGATCAATTGGGACGCACGCTCTCCAAGCCCCATGAACTATCTTATAGGCTTGCATTGTTTAATTTTTTGGGTACGTACAACATCCGAATCGCTACGTCAACTGCATAACAGGTTGGCCAGCAATAATTGGCAACTGGCCAGAATAGATATCGCGATTGGATAGATGGTTTTGCTGGTATTATTACAGAGGAATTCAGTAACCTCCGACAGGATTGTACATTGCGCGTCCGCAAGCTCCATCACAGTGAGCTCCATCACCTTGTCCTGCGGCCCGGCAACACGAACGAAGGCAGGGAAATCCACATCTTGGCGCACAGTAACTTCTTGGCGACAATCTTGCCGACCCGGTTCGAGATTACGATGAACTTCGTTTTCGATTTACCGAACTTATCCGGGAGCTTTGCTGTGCGTCAGAATCACACGAAGCTTATAGGGGAATCCGCGGAAATTAAAAGCCCGAGTTGAAATTACCAGCTGTTAACTGAGACCGCTTGGCTTCTTGTGTGTCTGGACTAGATCGAATCATTATCATTTGTCCTTGGTTTCTATATAAGCCGTTTCTGGACTCTCCGATTATATCCTGATTCTATTCGGATTTCGGAATGACCTAGTGGATTGATCACAACATTGATTTGCTGCGGCCCAAAGATCTCTTACAGCGATGGAAGCTATAGCCGACATATAGGTGTTATGTTTTATGTCCGTCATATGTTTATATATATAGGTTTTAGGTTTTATGTTCGTCATAGTTACGCTCACTATCTGAGACATGCGAGGAGAAACTTTGCTAATCAGTAAGATGGTAAGTCATATCCCTATTAGACTTATTCATCTCATTCAGCTGGGGACCAGACTCGCTGCTGTTCTACGGATGTGCTGCAGGAAGACCTGAGTGACTCGACATAGGGCCATTTGACAGACGGTGACTTGACACACACTGACTCGCCAGGGATCGACCTGGCACATTTCCTTTTTCGTCCGTGGCTTCCTCTGCGTGGCTCGTTCTTAAATCCCTGCTATGTTTATTTTCAGTCGTTGTGCCCGGGCTTCTACGCTACTAGTTTGACTATTATGTGGAAACATTTTCAGTAGGGACTGAATTTTCTTAGGGTTTACACCTTAGAATCAGCTCCTCGTTTTGAGTCCGGGATGTCTCGTACTGTTGTGATTTTTAAAGAATTTCCTATGCCTTGAAAAATTCTGTTTCCTCTTTAATCTGTTGGAGATCAGACTTATTTGAACGAGGAATCTAAGAAACCTGTTTCACGTAGCTCATCACCGTCAATCCGATTTTCATTAGTTTGGCTATAAATTTGTATTGTGTAGTATGATGAACGAGAATTTAAAC
The DNA here is from genome assembly GCF_000764305.2 of Hyalella azteca. NCBI lineage: Eukaryota > Metazoa > Arthropoda > Malacostraca > Amphipoda > Hyalellidae > Hyalella > Hyalella azteca. Next base: position 65,231 of record NW_025935305.1, on the reverse strand, counting down.
GTGGACGTATTTCTGTGTTTTCGGCCTTTGTTTCATACGCCGTCCTTGTGCCGTCAGTGTCATAAAATTCAAGACTGGACGAAATACTTTTCTCCACTCGTTGTTGAGATTTACTGCCATACTTGTCTTCATTATGTAAATATTGATTTTCAGTCTGCAGAGCCTTGTCTTACGAAACAGCTGGGGGCATTTGCACGTGAGCTTCCCAAATGACGCGTTCCCGTTATTTCAGTTTAACCGTGAGTTTATTAATCAATAATCGGTGCAAGCGACGTTGACTAAGACGCTCTCGAAGGTTTGGAATTACGTGAAGCATAGGACGGATTTCTGTAATGCCCGATAAATTGATCACTTCTAGCACTCGAATTTTATACATATTCTGGGACTACACCTTAGAAAGTCGAAGTTGAATGTAATGGCAATGGTGGCTAAGACGGATTTTTGAAGAGGGCTTCTAAACTTTCGCGTTTTATTTTTGGATTAAACATAAGATCTTTGCTGTCTCCAACTGCCGTATTCCTCAGAATTTGGGAAGTTTGAATATTCTGAGTATGAATGGAATTTCCATCGACACCCGAACGTGCGGTGAAAATCAAAGGTTCCATAATTGAATTTTAAATCTATGTTTTTTGTGGGATGGTGAAGTTATGGTCAGGCTCAGTTTTACTTTTGCGTATCTGGGTTCCACTCGGAAACGATTTCTCGATTTTTAAGAGTTTCCAATCAAAAATTCCGGTTCAGCATTGAAGTCTTGATTTTTAGATTTAGAACCAAAAATTCTTGCCTGACTCGGGCGTTCCACCATCGTGCCCTGAATTTAAGTCTCATGTCGACTGGCATAGTCATGGCCAGACTTAACTTGATTTATGTTTTCTGAGCTGAAAGGAACGGGCGCTGATCTCTGAGATGAAAAGTTAACAAGCTAGGGACGAGGGCCACTGACTTCTTAATTTTGAGACCTGGTGCCACTTGTCCGCGTTTGTTCTTCTGTAACGTTCAACCCTGCATGGATTGTATTGACCATTGGCTTCACTGAATGCACTTTTTGAGCGTACTTATTGGTCATATTGATTTTCATATAATGTTTGGTCTTAGCTCCTTTTATTGAGATCGGGTTACCTTTTGTATGTCTCAACTGAAGATTCAGACAAAACGGAAACCCACTGTTATTCATGATCTCTCACGGCAGATATCTGGTCGTTTTAACTTTTCTATACCTCCTTTTGACCACCGGCATTGACTTCAGAAGTAGGAACCTTCGTTTATGACGAACGGTCATTGATGGTGTAAGCAAGAGGTGTATTTTGGAGAGTAGCCGTTTAAACTTCGGGTATTCGCGCTTTCTGGACATAACGCTTCTAACGAGGTGCCTTGTTTCTGAAGAAGAGTGCGTGGTCATTTCTTCTGTGTTTTTTCTTGGTGTCTCGTTTCGTTGCTGCCATCATCGCGTTAGGTTAGCTTGGCTGAACTGAGGGCGGTTGGCGCTCATAAGAACCGGACTTTTGATCATGATGGCTTCGTGGCAAACAATTGCGCGACGGTAACTTCTCGCGCGCTCCGTGGATGCCAAACTCCTTTGGACTGTTATGAACACTACTTTGAATCGTCGCGTAGTTATTGTCGTTCTCTGAGAAGTTACTTTAGATGCAAGAATATAGATCATCTGGCGATGTCTTTTGCGGCTCCATCGCATTCTTCTGTAAAGTCTCTTGCAAACCTTGACATGTTTCGTATAACAATTTTAACAACACCATTTTATTCTCGACAACATCCAAATCTTTAGTGTCAAGAAAATCCTCAATTTATTATAGATCTCTCAGGTTCGATCTCTCAGGTATAGATCTCAAAGCTTGTTCGATTCATCTTATTAACGTGGGTTTATTAAGACAGGCTTTACGATTAATCATCATAGGGCAGCATGCCCTCGTTCTGGAGGTGATGGTCGCTAGCTGTTGCTACGATATTTGCACAGGTGGCGTCTTTTACTTTGAATTACTTCGCTAAAAATGACCTAAAGAAAGCCAATTTTTCATCATTGTATTTTCTAGGATAGGCTGTTTTATTATTATTGAATTTCGATGCTGACGGCGTCTATGGACATTGTCGAACAGCTGGGCAAATGTTTTATTCGACACGGCGGAGATTTCCGATCGGCGCGCTTGAGGTGAAGGTTTCACCCAACATTATGGCGAGACGTGGATTAGAGAGAGGTGAATAATTGCTAGTACTTTCTCTGGCGCGAATAAAATTGATTATCCAAGGGTTTAGTTCGTAAACCTGAGGCGCTGAACTCTGGTTTTGTCACATCCTAGAGTATGCGGTATACAGAAGTGCAGAAAAAGGTAAAAATCTCCAATTTTGACCTGCCAATAAAAAACGTGAAATGTACTTCTGTTCCGATCATTCAGGGTAGTCCCATGTGACTATATTCAGGATACGCGCTATAGTGAATCATAATTCTTTGAGATTTTGCAACTATATGTATACTGTATGTAAGATTTAGTAACTGTTTATTTCATATCACCCAAGGAAATAAAAATTATTATGCATCACATTATAAGTTACATATTATATAATGCAACCATTTTATTTAATTTCAGCTCAAAACTTCTTTGTGTATCTTGAGTAGCCGCCAATTTGCAATGGCGGTTATTCAGCGGCTATTATCTATTCATTCATAGTACGATTGAAAATAAATTGAGATATTTAATTTATGTCCTTCTTCCCTGATAATTTTCGCATTATGCATCCAAAATGCCGGCTGGTGAAAAGCACCGGTGTTCAATTGTTCAGCGAACGTTCAAAGTATTTCGGTTAAGAGGGAACGTAATTAGTATTTTCTCCGTGTTCTGGCGATCTAGGATAATTACATTGATGACATTTTTAGGCATCTTACAAAAACCTAACAAAATAATACAACGTAGGACAAATCATTAACCTGAAATTCAAAATGAATATTATTCATCATGCGATGCAATTCACCAATCGTTTCTATTTTTAAAATTTGATCATCCCCGAATTTAATGATAAAATCATCGTACTACGTATAAGTTTGGGCTCTATGATATTTTCGGCAAATTGTTTTGTTGTGCGCATTTACGTTGCTTTTATTCTGTCTTACAAGCATTTAATGATGGTCCCTATAAAATATTTTGAAATTTCGAATTAATTCTTGATTTTCTATTACAGCGAGTTCTGTACGCACGTCCTTCGCTGCGCGTGCTTCGCTTTAATCACGGGAATCAATAATGGATGAAGATGTATTGACTTCATTGATTCTTCCAACGCAGTAGCAGTCGTTAAAGCCTAAAATTTTATTCATATCGTTTTTAAGCAAACAGAATTTGAAAAAGTTGAGACAAAGAATTATAGTCGAAAATATTTGATTTTCAGTTTTCATTAAATGCCATTTTATTCAAATAAAATCAATCGCCAATTAATTATTCAAATGTAATTGCCAAAAAATAAAAACTGGTTAAACAAGTAAACTTGAACTTCAAATACTAGAAGCTAGGTCTTCCAGAAAGCGAATCCTGCTGTTTAGTGCATAGTTCTTATAACACGAGTGATGAAATATTTAATTATTACCTAACAGTTTACACGGCCAGACGTGATGAAAAACGAGATCCATATAATTAATTATCAAATGCAGTAATTGCATAGAAGGATTTTAACTGCATCTAAGAGAATCGCTTAATTTTACACAAAGAATATATAATTATCATATATATTTAAAGAAAGAAATCGAATATTTCAAAAACTTGACGTGATTAATAGATAACAAAGCCAGTTATGTAATCAGCAGCAAAAATGCTCTCCAGCGACGCAAAATAATCTCAAACCATTTCTCTGTTGACCAGTGTTATAATAGGCTGAATATTGCTAGAAAAATAAATTTATTAGTTTGCGTTGCAATTAATTAGTTAAAAATTGCCACGGAGATCTGTTCATGAACTGGCTTTTGTTCATTCTATATGGGTAAAATATGGGTAAAACAATAGAAACAAGTGGACTTGTCTTGTATGAACTTGATACAAGCTAACATTGAAGATATAGCTTAATTCAGGAAGCTCCAATTATTGCTCTTTCTTTATCATTGAAGAACCATTTCGGTCAGCCAGGATCGAACAGTGCAAATTCAAATAAAACAGCTGTATAATTAATTGCAGTTTAAACTGTGACACCATCCTACTGAAACGACGATTAGAGCCATGTTATTTTGTTTCAAGTATGGCTGAAAATATTTGTAAAACCTGTGTGCGTATCATTCAAAACTTATTGTAGTTCACAATAATGGTTCTTCACGAAGAAGCAAGGCCCTGTACGGTAACATGGGACAACGGGACCACTGCTGGTCCTGGACCCATGGCGACTTTCCCTAAGTATGGCAGATATTGGTCCGCCGGTCGACAGTTTCACTGGGCTAAAGTGTACGGCTCTATGTTTTGCTAAGAGTATGCGTTGTTAAGTTACTCGCAAATAACTGTTTTAGCCCAGATGCTGCTAAATAAAACTGTTTGCGATTACTGTATATAGCTTTTAAACTAAAATTTTGATACTATATAATCTGAAATGATACCTAGTGGGGCAACGGGCCCATGCATGTCACGGGGCAAGGCGCCCATGGTGGGCTCAATACCCCTCTGTGAAGTCTTGTGTTATACATCATTAGATTTGTCTCAATAAGCTTTTCAAAACTATGAATAGCTTTTTGAATTACAAATTACATTCATATTGTATGATTTTTTGATTTGACGCCTCAAGGCAGCAGGTTCTAGTTTCTGGTTATGCGTATTTGACCACTTATCGAGTTATTGACTTAATTATACCTTGCCAAAAATTGATTTCAACCAACATCAATGAGCCAACAGCTAATGACTTTTTATGGTGTTGGCTGAAACCTCGATCGATTAAGTATGAATTCCCTGCACATAATATCTGGATTATGGACGAAACTGGAACGAAGTTTTTTCTGATCAAGTAATATATTTTTTCTAGTCAATGATTCATTTTTTCATGTCAAGGATGAATTTTTTATGGCAAGGATATATTTTTCAAGTAAGAGATATATATTTTTTATAAATTTCTTGTTAATTTCACTTCTTGTTGTTTGTTTGTCTGTCTGCTACAAATCTTAGAATCAATATTTAACAAACTTCTACCTCTCCAATCGAAATGGAATTTTGCACACTTGCGCAAAGTCGAAGACAATGCATGAATCAATTGACAGAATATATCACTTTAGAAATTAGAAAAATTTTTTAATTTAAAAATTGAAAAAATAATTTTGTCTTCTACAAATCTTATAATCAGTATTCAACACACTTCTACCTGTCCAATCGATCTGAAATTTTGCACACTTGCGCAAAGTCGGAGACAATGCATGAATCAATTGACACAATAAATAATTTTGAAAATTGTAATTTTTTTATACATTAATAAAAAAAATTAAAAATTAAGTTTTTAATATATGGAAATAATATTAGAAATTCATTGTAGATGTGTAATATCGGAGACACTGTGTTCTTTAGAAGTGTTGTCAAGTAATTTTTAAACGCATATTATTATGTCAAGGAAATATTTTTTTCACGTCAGTGATAGATTTTTTAAGCCAAGAATATATTTTTTTCAAGTTAAGGATAGGGTTTTTTAAGTTGTTAATAAATGAATCAATGTAATATTTTATAAAATTTTTCTTATTTGAACTGAATAGTGTTGTTTTATCATTTATAAACAATAAATATGCAATTGTGGTACAGGGACCAAGGGTCCCTGTACCCTGTTGCCCCAAACCCTTGGACCCATAGTCCCAGGGGTGGGGCAATGGGCCCATTTTGATATTTTTTACAAAATAGTATTTCATTAAAATTGAATGAATCTATGGGCGTCTAATTCACGTCATACATTCCTCATTAGTTGTACTTTAAAAAAAAACAATGAACTGTCTCGTATCAATTTAAATTTCATCAAAAATTTAGTTTAAAAAAAAGGGGGGCCGCTGCCCCATGTTGCCCTATTATGCAAACATAGTTCGTAGGAACTACATTACACCGCGATTGTTCCAGCTGCCTAAAGCTTCTCTTGAAGGCCAAATACTTTTATGTGAAACACACGGCAACTTCCGGCTCTCAGGATATCTAAATTTTTCAATAGGCATTTCCATCTCTACTTAGTTATGCATTTATGACTATCCAGAAGCTCGACCCTCTCTAGGAGACAGTTCTGTATCTCGGGTGTTGAAGTAAATGAAAATTAGAATACAAAATAAACCTTTCGATACAAATGATTCCTACACAGAATGAATACGTACATTTTACATCTACTAGATTAACTAGAATAACTAGAATGTAAATCAAATAGCGTAAGCCAATGAAAACCAGACTCCAGTTCCTTTTATAAACTTTATAAATAGTAGAAAAGAGATAGAATAAGAACCAGTCAATATCTAACACTCACCATATAAAGAATTAGCAACTGGTGATCTATAAAACACATAGAATAAGTTTGTATAGCGCTCACACAGTAAAAATTATGTTTCCGATGCTGAATAATGTTTCCGATGATTGCTTTTACAATTAAAAAAGCCGGAAAGAAACTACATTGTTGTTATTTCATTTGCATTTTTATTTATACGAGAATTTTCGTGCTAAAGTGAGTACTGTCGACGGGTACTGTGTTTGGTCGACGTATCATTGTTGATCAAACCCACAAAGAAGCTTAGGATCTAGCCAATGCTTTGTCCCGTTACCAACCTTAGGCAAGCCTCTGTGACAGAGCAGAAACGAATGTTGAATTACCTACTGCATACTAAAACTAGGGTATTGTTCTCAAGTTCTTGGATTATGAATAATATTTCATTGATTTTTCGTCAGTTACGCGTTCATTTTCCCAAATTTATTTCTGCTGGAGGAATAATTGAACAATATTTTAGAGAAAATTAGGCACGTCAAACAGTGACATAATGCGCCAAGATGTAAGCGTTATAATATCGTTTTGATGATGTCATGGCTTCTTCCTCTGTGATGCAAATTCATATCTTCTCCAACTTATAATCAAGTTAAGGGCAATATATTAATATAATAATATACGCTTAAAAAGTACTTTTTAAAGTCCACACTTCTAAAGAGGCCGTATGCAACAGGGTGTGCCAGGTGCCCTGAGGTAAGCGCTAGCAACGTATCGTGTTTACCTTCCTTAATGCCATCCAGCCATCGGCACGCTAGACCATATATTGGCTCGTGGTTGCCCGACGTCTCAACTGCCCGACGTCTCAACTGCCCGACGTCTCAACTGCCCGACGTCTCAACTGCCCGACGTCTCAACTGCCCGACGTCTCAAACGCCGGGAATCAGCTTTAGATCACGGATCAGAGCTCAGTTTAATGAGCAGATTTCCTTCTTTTGACTATTTAAAATCACAATATATGAATTATTGAACATCAACACACAGCTGAAATTAAGCTACAATCTGATAAAATTTTCCTGAAACCACTTGCGAAATATAAGATTTCATACAAAATTCTCATTTCATACAAACAAAATTAATTGATTACCACTGATTGACCACTTATTTGGTGATTATGTCAATTGATTCATGCATTGTCTCCGACTTTACGCAAGTGCGCAAAATTTCAGATCAGTTGGACAGGTAAAAGTGCGTTAAATATTGATTATAAGAATTGTAGCAGACGCACAAACAACAAGAAGTGAAGTTAAATAGAAGTGCGGTAATAATAATATGCGTTTAAAAATTACTTTTTAAAGACAAACTTCGAAAGAGGCCGGTGTCTCCGATGTTACGCATGTACAATGAATTTCTTATTTTATTTTTAAATACTTGAAAAATTATTTTTAAAATTTTTAATGTACAAAAAAAATTTACATTTTCATACTTATTTATTCTGTCGATTGATTCACGCATTGTCTCCCTCTTTACGCAAGTTCGCAAAATTTATGCTCGGTTGGAGAGATAGAAGTGTGTTAAAAATGTGCTATAGAAAAGGGTGGACAACAATCTAAGTTTTATCTGCTTAATTTGGTACTAAATGATATCTTTAGAAGTGAAGTTAACCAGAATTAATAAACAGTCAATTAGCAATCGTAACTCATGTATTTCTTAATCTGTCGACCATACAATCATTTGTTAGTCAGTTTGAATAATTCAGTAAACTTAGACTTTACAAGGCGAACAACATAACTATCGTTAGAAATCATTTCAAATTGAATCTTTTCTTATTTGTCCTAATGTTATGTAACTTATAAAACCTAATATTAAGTCTCTATAATTTCATAACAGCATATTAACTATGGCTAGAATTATAAATAAATAAACATTACTTTTTGACCTATTTAATTGCGGAGAATACGGTGAAGAAATTATGAACTGCTGGAATTCACCAGATGGTGACTCATGACTCCTGTATCTTCATTCAGAAGCGTTTCTAGCTCATAAATGAAGCTAAAGGAAGGCATTCTGAGTACTTGTTATTAGTACTTATTCTTCATTCATTTTCCAACTTTAATTTGTCTTAGTTACTCAAACATTCAATTTCAACTCGTAACTACAACTGATTGAATTTACAGTGATATATATCGATTTTCATTTAATGCTGAGGTCAAACAGATTTTTTTAGTCTCTCTCGCCCATGACCCACTGAGAATTTTAATGGCCCACCTTTCGCAGCGTCGTCAAAAATAACATTTACTAATGATATTTCAACTTTATTTAGCCGACATTGAGGTCAAGAATATGTTAATAATAATCGAATCAGTAACATCGGAAGTTGAATGATCCAGGCATTAAAACAGGATAGCTGTAGAATCCTCATCCGTGGTCAGTAAACTAAAAAATATTTCCTTCACAAAAAAGACAAATGGTTTTCCCTGCTTATTGACTGCAACAAGCCAGTCTTTTACAACACAGCATCTCAAAACCAGATCGCTGATCTTCAACTGACGGCCATGAATCAGGTTCAACGTTGAGCTGAGACCTATGATCACAGACGCCTCAACTGAGAAGCCTAGCAAGCAATACGTAGGCGATGTGGAAATGGGAAGCAATGCATACAAAGCTCGCTGTATAATTGTAGAATATCCCATACCACCCTAATTCAGAAATCACTCAATATATGAATAGTAAATCTCAGCTTCAGGGTGAAGCCTTTTGTTACTTAATTGATAAATTGAATATAAAATGAAATTATATTATTGTTCATGATCTGTTCTCACTCAAAACCCAGGCCGTTCAAGAATGGCCACCTGTTTCGCAAGGAAATATACTCCTGCGAACATGACCGACATTATATAATCTGCTCTGCCTTAAATATTCTTAGATATTTATTCGATTGTTCTCGAGTTTCTGGCTTTGCAGTGGAAGCCGCGACCTGGCAAATACGCGTTCAGAAAACACAGATCATCACAAGCTGTGCCAGCACCGTTTGAACGCAACCTGTGGGGAAGTGATTCTGGGGAAGTAGAGCTTGGGAAGTGGAGTACATAGAATTATAATAATAATTAGAATCACAACTCTTATTATAATTAATTTAGTTTGGACAAAACTTTGTAACGAGCCGTAGAAAATGATTCAGACTGCAAATAAAAGAACGATGGAATAGAGGCTGGAAAAATCTTCACTCTATTGAAAAGTCGCAAGGTGGTAGAAATTGCCATCAACTCTACTTGCGCTCTGTGCTGCCTTATTGAGGTAGCGGCTCCTCTTCAATGCGCGTGAAGAGGCATAGGAGCCGCAACTCGCTCCCTCGTCTGTCCAACCCGTAAGTTCCGAAGAATCACATGAGAGTTACTTGTGCTGGAAGAAGAGGTTGTCAACATACCTAATGGAAGAATGTTTGCTGATGACGAAGAGAAGAATGGAATGTCAGATCTCGCTGGACGAGTTGAAGAAGAAGAGCTGATCCTCATCTGCATGCCTTGCATTGGAGGGTCGGAGGCCTGAGACGCCAGCCCAGGCATCACCACCACACCCTGAGGACGAGTTGGACTGATGACCAGGAACTTGTCTGTTAGAATAGGCGGCACTCTAACTGCTCTTAACCTCACCACTCGAAAATAATTATTTTTTACGAACGTCGTTCAAATGCCTACCGATGTGACGCTACAAATTTATATTATATTGAACAAATTTCTTTGGATTGCCGCAAGTTTTAAAGCCCAAGTAATAACATAACATGACTCGTGTCAAGTATTTTATCATTTAAATATTATTGCAACAACGGAAGAGGCAATGAAACTCTTAGAAACCTGTTGCCGACATGTAATTATCTCATGCGGCTTAAAAATTTAAAAACTTTGAGTCGCATTGCCACATTCTTCTTAAAATCTGAAAAATTGGAGAATGTGAAATATTCGTTGATTAAATTATATTTGTCCAAAACTGTGATAATTGAAGGTTAATGGCCACAATTAGTGGTCATTAACCTATCAAGTTTTAACATTTTCACAATTTCAAGTCACCTAACCCTAATTACTGCGCAGTACTCACACTCCGCCCATCAACGTAAGTATTCGTGGCCACCTCACTGCCGGCCAGCGTCAGGACCTGCGCAAATAATATGGAAGTTAAATTAATTTGTTATTTAAGAAACATTTTGTGAGCGCATTCATGGAAATCAGAAATTAGTTGGAGGGAATAGAAAATAGGCCTAGAAATGAAGTAAAAACAAAGCGTATATTGAATTATTTTCTATGAGTGTTACAAAAAAAATACATATGTATTATTGATGGAATTTGCTCAAATTAATGGATGGCCATTAGTTACTCGAAAGTGCAAGAAGCCTTATATAAAGATGACAATATGTACGAGAAAGTCTATCATTTTTCTTGCGCGGCGTGAATCAGCTCCAGCGATGATTTAATTCCCATTTCAATCTTTTATAAACCTCAAAAGATATCGAGGACGCTTCATAGGCTTACTTCCAATAAGTAAACTAAGTAAATTAATTGTCTCTATTAAGCACGTCTAAACTAAACTAATTTAATAATAGTTAATTTAATAATAGTTTGGTAAATTTGATTTATTACCAGTGTAAGAGAGACAACGTTCAATATTTGTATTGTAAATATTAGTTTTGCTCTGATGCAGTTAAAGAATTCGTTGTACAGCTCTTCATACGAATTTCTCCCGCAATGCTCTGTGATTTTGTATTCTACGTGTTTCTCATCAATGCATGTATCTAGATATGTATTTATTTCTGGCATTGTTTGCTTACCTAATGCGAAACTTTCATTATATATAAAATGAAGAAGTAAAGAATATGAAGTTGAGTCACTTCAACTTCCATACATACTAAGCCATGTGTTTTTAATAAAAAATAAACATTTATGCTTTAAAACCTGATGATTCTTCCTTGTTCTGAAAGCGGGGCCGCTGCCCTGCACCAGGAGCGTCTCCGAGTCTCCCTCCTCCTGAATTGATCATTCCAACCTGCAAATAAACCTGGACTGTATGTACTTGCATGAATAATAGAATGTTACTGCAAACATTTAACGGTTTTCGCTGAAGTTGAGCTTCTAATGCTGCCCCCATCTCAACAAATTAATGCTCGCAATAATCTTATCTTAATTATGGGTCACGTTCATTACATGAAATTTTAATAATGAGATGTAAGAAAAAATTCCAGTGTGTATAGGGATTTTGACAAGTTACTTTTGTATACGTGAGTGATTATATTTTTGTCATTTATTATATGGTTCGTTCAGTCTATTGGTAGTAAGTTTGGTAGTAATTTTTCTTTAACTGCCGTCAGCAAAAGTTCTATGTACTTCTTTGTTCATCCTAATGAATGCGAGTTGCTTGAATCCATTGTTTCAAAGCCTGCAAATAACTATTGCCCATAAACCGTTTCGATCATCGTCATAAAATATATTTACTTCCAGAGGTTAGAACCAACTTTCTCCATTAGTGTAGCAGTGTCGACGCTGCAGAAAATAATAATATTAAATAAATAATAGCGGTTTCAGCGCATAGTAGGCGGTAGGCCTGTCGCCGATTCTTAACATCGCAGAACACTCACAGCATTTTGCGGTCTCGAACTCGCAACTCACTGTTACAATTCTACTGTGCTTAACCGCCCGGCCTCCTTGCCGATTCTGACCAGAAACTGACGCACAGAGCTGGGATCGAACCCGCGCCTCTCTACGCCAATATTGGTACTCTGAACTTTAACCACTGGGCCACTCTGCCTCTGTCCCTGCCTCTGTCTGGACCACCCTGCCAAAAGGCCATTTTTGGCCTTTCATCCGTTTTGTCAAACAAAGTTCGACACCAAGATGTGGTTCAGAAAATAATAATTTAGTTTTATTTATCTACCTGAACATCAAATGCATGCAGAGTCAGTTTGGCGTCAAGCTCTTCGACTTCATCCCTACGAATTTCGTGCGTCCACGGAGCACCGCGAGTTCTGCGAGACGCACCTCCGTGAACGCGGCACTTGCATTGTCAAACCCGTCGCGTCTTCTCAGGGCAAAGGCGTTTACCTGGTTTCTCAGGTACAGCTGTTGGCGTTATACAGTTTACATTTCCATCTTGGTATAAGATGACGATATATATGAGATGCTCTAATTTATGTGAATTTTCCTGTTCCTAACCTCGACGGAAAACATGTGTGAGCACATTGAAGCCGGTATTTAGGTTTTTGATAAATTCAATCTTTGATGATGTCGCATTGCTTTACCTACTTTCCTCCGTTATCCCCTGAGCCCTTTTAATTTTTTATTTAACATCTCCTAAGCCATGATCAGCTCAATTTTACTCTAACAAATATTAGATTTTAAAATAAAACATTGATTGATCTCTGATGCTTCATATGACCTAAAATATTGTTTTATTTCAAGTGTATCAAGTTCCGCCCGTGCAAGTGCCTCACCGTTCAATACCAAGCACATCTGGATACAACACCGAAATAAGATTAACATGTTTGATGGTACCAGTCGGTCGGCGATTGTTATAACGACATGTGTACTAAGGCACAACAATAATCTTGGGAGTGCTCATCAATTCTCTTGCTAATTTTATTCATAATGGCATGTTTAATTTCCCTTCTTAGTTATTGTGTAAACAATATCTAGCTTTTCTTGGCAAAACTCACCTTTATTTGGCCTATGTTAACGTATGATGACCTGGTCTGCGAACTTATAAGCGAACTAGGTAGGCTGGTAATACCTATTAAAGGAAGCTGCCTGAAAGGTGAAAAATATGTTTACAACTTTCGTTGTTAGGGAGGGCTATTCCATATAATTTAACCTAGATAACAGTAACACAAAATTAATTTCTCTAACTTTGTGTAATATTGAAAGGAGGAAAATAACTCATACAATTAAAAATGTTAATGATTCATGAAAAAAGTGAAAAAATTACCGTACTATAACTGGTATCCATTTAAGCGATCAAACAGTCAGATTTTGATATAGTTCTTAGCTTCTTCCACAGTTATATTAGCGGACTAAAAACTTATTTTATTTCAATCGTAAATCTCAATTGGATTGTGAGGTATAATTTAAGCACAAGTGGTTAATTGAGAAATTATAACACGCTGCTTTACAAACTTTATTTCAGCCATAATGGCCACGTCAAGAAAGAAGTGTCATTCATATTATAAGGTCATCCGACGGTTTGCACCGTTGGCAATTAAGAGTTACATTAAAAATACAGTTTATTATTCTTAACACTAACAAAATACCAAAAACAAGTCAACAAAAACATGTCTCTTTCCAACACAATTCCATCATAATTCCCCACGGGGAATTTGGGTGCACTAAATGTCATTCTTTAGCGAAAAAAATCGAATAGACAATAGTCGTTATTTTCGTAAAACGAAATACAGATATAATCGAATGTAGAAAAAAAATTAATCGGTCATTGTTATCCCGATAATCAACAGTCCGCGATGTTGAATAGAATAAGTAGAAAATTAAATTCGAGAGAAGCTCTCCATTACAGCAACAATCTTTCTCGAGAACCATCAGCCAAGCCGTGACGACCCGGCCATCAGATGACGTCTGAGCCTCCGTTAGATTATATTTATTTGCAGCAAAAGCAACAAAAATTAATTAAGATATCGTTGGCGTAAGCAAGCTAAATATGAACAAAAGCGGGTCTTTTCAACAATTCATCATTATTAAAAGTACATTGATCGTCTCATACAGGAGCTTAGAATTCTAGAAAGTGTTGCTTTGCATTTTTTCATGCTTTGTTTGCAGCTATCCTCCGCTTTGATCAATCAAATTCACACTATACATAACTTAAATATTTAATATACTTATTAACATCAAAGCTATCGAAAAAGAAATGTGTGTGGCTTTTGACCAAGCCACAAATGTGTTGATGGACTTCGTATTCTTTATTAAACCAAAAGCTGAAAATGAAGATTTGGACCTAAAGATTAGGCCAGTACTCTTAATCCCGTGATCAGCCTTAGTCCACCATGTATAGATAAAGTTCATGATAAAAAAAATGCTGAAACACAGACAGCATAAGTCATCACTGCTATGGAAATACTTCGTTGGTAGGTAGGTTTATTGATTGCCATTCAATGAACATCACTTCAATTTAAATTTCGCTGCGTTCATATTGTTCAAGTTTATACTCACTGCAGTTAGAACAAAATTTCTCGCAAAATCACACACGTGAAAACATTTAAGCAGTACACAATAAATAAAACTTTGTTAACCCGTTTACACAAGTTATTACCGCATTATGTACAGAACAAAATTTGCGTAATACGCTAATGATTATAGCGTCAGCGTCCTCACTGTGCATTCCTTCTCTTCTCTGGGAATAATCGATTCTTTTAAAATCTATCGTCATTTGAAAACAATCTTGAATCGAAGGATAGCGCAGCAATCCTGTTTGCATGTGCTTGTAAAAGTTCGGTCATCATATGTCTAAGCAATTCTCGACCGTTAAACAATACAATTACGGGAGTCATCGACATCGAAATTGAAATGTGTAATATTTGGAGAGTACACAGTTGTGCCATTAAAATGTTAGTTTTGTATCAGCAGTGATGTATGAATAATCCATTATTATTTAATGATCAATAAATATTATTACATCATTAGATAGTAAACTCATACCAATAGACCGTCAAGCATTAGACGCAAATGGGAAAGATCTACTATTCAGAGTAATTTTTATGTTTCTAGCTCTTCTTCAAGCACAAAAGTACTACATCCATTGCCGCCTCTGATGATTTAATAATGGAAATAATATCCGTTAGCATTAAATCTTGTAATTTTCAATAACCCCAAAGCATTCTGGCACCTCTCATCTGTCAAACACGTCACGCACTCTCACGAAAGATCGAGTTCACACTCATCACAAAAGACATGCACACCGTAATACAGTTGTTGACCAACTTAAAGCCATACTTAATTGTTCAGTAGCCCTGCACAACATTTATAATAGAAATAGTTCATTAAAAAATATTACCTGATGCAATGATGCAATCCCCCTGAAAATGCTGCACTTGAACTTCTATCCACTCGGTGACCTGGTGATTCTTTAACGTTTTAACCTGAGCATAGCACAAATACCTTTCAAATTAAAGAATATTCTGAAACAATAAAATTAACATCATTTCCTTAATTTTATGTATAATAACCTAGCGCTCTCAGTTGTTAGAAACATATTGTTTGGAAGAACTGTTCCTAAAGGCCCGTTTACACTAGGAACAACTGTTGTTCTAAAGGCCCGTTTACACTAGGGGCAACGATATGGGCGGTGAGGCGCGTGTCAAGTGTTTGCTGCAGCGCCAGACACCCACAACTGTTCACACTTATTTTTGTGCACGGTAGCTCAGGACCGCGCGCTGCGATGATCATGCTGCTAGTTAGACGTCAGTGAGGATGCATGCATCAGAATTTGAGCTCTGGGCCATTGTTCTCAGGAGTGCTGCTGTGATTACATTCATGGTCTCTACAGGCATTCATGGTCTCTACAGGCATTTCTCTTATACACATCTAGATGTGTATAAGAGACAGCGACAGGCATTCATGAACTCTACATGCATTCATGGTCTCTACAGGCATTCATGGTCTCTACAGGCATTCATGAACTCTACATGCATTCATGGTCTCTACAGGCATTCATGATCTCTAAAAGTATTCATAGACTCCACAGGCATTCATGGGCTACAGGCATGCATGGTCTTTACAGGCATTCATGGTCTCTACAGGCATTCATGAACTCTACATGCATTCATGGTCTCTACAGGCATTCATGATCTCTAAAGGTATTCATAGACTCCACAGGCATTCATGGGATACAGGCATTCATGGTCTCTACATGCATTCATGGTCTCTACAGGCATTCATGGACTCTACATGCATTCATGGTCTCTACAGGAATTCATGATCTCTAAAGGTATTCATAGTCTCCACAGGCATTCATGGGCTACAGACATTCATGGTCTCTACAAGAATTCATGGTCTCTAAAGGCATTCATGGTTTCTACAGGCATTCATGGTCTCTACAGGCATTCATGGTCTCTACAGGCATTCATGGTCTCTTCTCTGTCTGATGGCGGGGCCGCTGCCCTGCACCAGGAGCGTCTCCGAGTCTCCCTCCTCCTGAACTGATCATTTCAACCTGCAAATAAACCTGGTCTGTATGTACTTGCATGAATAATAGAATGTGACTGCAAACATTTAACGGTTTTCGCAGAAGTTGAGCTTCTAATACTGCCCCCATCTCAACAAATTAATACTCGCAATAATCTCATCTTAATTATGGGTCACGTTCATTACATGAAATTTTAATAATGAAATATAAGAAATAATTCCAGTGTGTATAGGGATTTTGACAAGTTACGTTTGTATACGTGAGTGATTATATTTTTGTCATTTATTATATGGTTCGATCAGTCTATTGGTAGTAAGTTTGGTAGTAATTTTTCTTTAACTGCCGACAGCAAAAGTTCTATGTACTTCTTTGTTCATCCTAATGAATGCGAGTTGCTTGACTCCATTGTTTCAATAGCCTGTAAATAACTATTGCCCATAAACCGTTTCGATCATCGTCATAAAATATATTTACTTCCAGAGGTTTGAACCAACTTTCTCCATTAGTGTAGCAGTGTCGACGCTGCAGAAAAGGCCATTTTTCGCCTGTCATCCGTTTTGTCAAATAAAGTTCGACACCGAGATGTAGTTCAGAAAATAATAATTTAGTTTTATTTATCTACCTGAACATCAAGCGCATGCAGCGTCAGTTCGGCGTCAAGCTCTTCGACTTCATCCCTGCGAGTTTCGTGCTGCCCACCAAAAATATGTGGGGGTTTTATTTGCCACTCCACATTAAGTTAATAACTCCAATCAGGAAATTGAATGGCCTAGCTAGTTAACTTGAATTATTCGCCAAGGGACAGACAGAAACATAGGGATCGGCAGGACGAATTTGGTTGGGAGAAATGAACACACAATTAATTGATGAGTTTTATTTATTTGGCATAGCTCACGTGACCAGTTTGATGATGTGGTGATGAAGATAATGTGCTCGGCTTGTGATCTGCTCGTGGTTGCGTGGCGAATTCAGACACCGTGGTGAAGTTATCCGGGCACGATATTGAGAGTCGCAGTGACACTAAACTGCTAAACTGATTGTTCCAGAGATACGTTCACTGAATGAAAGTTAATCAGGTAGTTAACTGAATTGGTTCACTGAATAAAAATTAATGTAATAGGTGCACAGCAAGAATTCACTGAGTTGGTTAACTGATTAAGTTCACAGCGAGAATTCACTGAGTTGGTTAACTGATATCAGAATGTCAGCTTTAAGATGAGACTAAAAACCGGAAAAGCCGAAATCCAAAATTTTACCCTAGACGCTCCCCTATTAAGTTCACAGCAAGACTTCACTGAATATTCACGGATGAGCGTCGGTAGACAGGAAGAACTCACGGTGCTCCGTGCACGGAGCACCGTGAGTTCTGCGAGACGCACCTCCGTGAACGCGGCACTTGGATTGTCAAACCCGTCGCGTCTTCTCAGGGCAAAGGCATTTACCTGGTTTCTTAGGCACAGCTGTTATACAGTTTACATTTCCATCTCGGTATAAGATGACGATATATATGAGATGTTCTAATTTATGTGAATTTTCCTGTTCCTAACCTCCACGGAAAACATGTGTGAGCACATTGAAGCCGGTATTTATGTTTTTGATAAATTCAATCTTTGATGATGTCGTATTGCTTTACCTACTTTTCTCCGTTTTCCCCTGAGCCCCTTTTTTATTTAACATCTCCTAAGCCATGATCAGCTCAATTTTCCTTTGACAAATATTAGATTTCAAAATAAATCATTGACTGATCTCTGATGCTTCATATGACCTAAAATATTGTTTGATCTCAAATGTATCAAGTTCCGCCCGTGCAAGTGCCTCACCGTTCAATACCAAGCACATCTGGATACAACACCGTGATAAGATTAACATGTTTGATGGTACCAGTCGGTCGGCGATTGTTATAACGACTATGTGTACTAAGGCACAACAATAATCTTGGGAGTGCTCATCAATTCTCTTGCTAATTTTATACATAACCGGCATATTTAATTTCCCCTTTAGTTGTTTTGTAAACAATATCCAGCTCATCTTAACAAATCTCACCTTTATTTGGCCTATGTTAAGTATGATGACCTGGTTAGAGAACTTATAACCGAACTAGGTAGGCTGGTAATACATATTAAAGGAAGCTGCCTGAAAGGTGAAAAAATATGTGTACAACTTTCGTTGTTAGGGGAGAGCTATTCCATATAATTTAACCTAGATAACAATAACACAAAATCAATTAGTCTAACTTTGTGTAATATTGAAAGGAGGAATATAACTCATACAATTTAAAATGTTAATGATTTATGAAATAAGTGAAAAAATTACCGTACTATAACTGGTGTCCGTTTAAGCGATCAAACAGTCAGATTTTGATAATAGTTCTTAGCTTCTTCCACAGGTATATTAGCGGACTAAAAATTTATTTTATTTTAATCGTAAATCTCAATTGGATTGTGAGGTATAATTTAAGCTCAAGTGGTTAATTGAGAAATTATAACACGCTGCTTTACAAACTTTATTTCAGCCGTAATGGCCACGTCAAGAAAGAAGTGTCATTCATATTATATGGTCATCCGACGGTTTGTACCGTTGGTAATTAAGAGTTACATTAAAAATACAGTTAATCAACAAAAACATGTCTCTTTTTAACACAATTCCATCATAATTCCCCACGGGGAATTTGGGTGCACTAAATGTCATTCTTTAGCGAAAAAATCGAATAGATAATAGTCGTTATTTTCGTAAAACGAAATACAGATATAATCGAATATTAAAAAAATTTAATCGGTCATTGTTATCCCGATAATCCACAGTCCGCGATGTTGAATAGAATAAGTAGCAAATTAAATTCGAGAGAAGCTCTCCATTACAGCAACAATCTTTCTCGAGAACCATCAGCCAAGCCGCGACGACCCGGCCATCAGATGACGTCTGAGCCTATTTATTTATTGTATATTTATTTATATTTATATTATTTATATTTATTATATATTTATTTATTTGCAGCAAAAGCAACAAGAATTAATTAAGATATCGTTGGCGTGAGCAAGCTAAATATGAACAAAAGCGGGTCTTTTCAACAATTCATCATTATAATGAGTACATTGATAGTCTCATACAGGAGCTTAGAATTCTAAAAAGTGTTGCTTTGCATTTTTTAATGCTTTGTTTGCACCTATCCTCCGCTTTGATCAATCAAATTCACACTATACATAACTTAAATATTTAATATACTTATTAACA
This sequence comes from Hyalella azteca, assembly GCF_000764305.2. Taxonomy (NCBI): domain Eukaryota; kingdom Metazoa; phylum Arthropoda; class Malacostraca; order Amphipoda; family Hyalellidae; genus Hyalella; species Hyalella azteca. Next base: position 45,422 of record NW_025935305.1, on the reverse strand, counting down.
TCAAAGCTATCGAAAAAGAAATGTGTGTGGCTCTTGACCAAGCCACAAATGTGTTGATGGACTTCGGATTCTTTATTAAACCATAAGCTGAAAATGAAGATTTGGACCTAAATATTAGGCTAGTACTCTTAATCCCCGTGGTCAGCCTTAGTCCACCATGTATAGATAAAGTTCATGATAAAAAAATGCTGAAACACAGACAGCAAAAGTCAACAATGCTACGGAAATACTTCGTTGGTAGGCAGGTTTATTGATTGCCATTCAATGAACATCACTTCAACATTCAATATCGCTGCATTCATATTGTTCAAGTTTATACTCACTGCAGTTAGAACAAAATTTCTCACAAAATCACACCCGTGAAAACATTTAAGCAGTACACAATGAATAAAACTTTGCTAACCCGTTTACACAAGTTATTACCGCATTATCTACAGAACAAAATTTGCGTAATACGCTAATGATTATAGCGTCAGCGTCCTCACTGTGCATTCCTTCTCTTCACTGAGAATAATCAATTCTTATAAAATCTATCGTCATTTGAAAACAATATTGAAGCGAAGGATAACGCAGCAATCCTGTTTGTGCTTGCGTCAACGTTCGGCCATCATTTTTCTAAGCAATTCTCGACCGTTAAACAATACAATTACGGGAGTCATAGGCATCGAAATTGAAATGTGCAATATTTTAAGAGTACACAGTTGTGCCATTAAAATGTTTGTTTTGTATCAGCAGTGATGTAAGAATGATTAATAATCCATTATTAATTATTGATTAATAAATATTATTACATTATTAGATAGTAAACTCATACAATAGACCGTAAAGCATTAGACGCAAATGGAAAATATCTACTATTCAGAGTAATTTTTATGTTTCTAGCTCTTCTTCAAGCACAAAAGTACTACGTCCATTGCCGCCTCTGATGATTTAATAATGGAAATAATATCCGTTAGCATTAAATCTTGTAATTTTCAATAACCCCAAATCACTCTGGCACCTCTCATCTGTCAAACACGTCACGCATTGTCACGACAGATCAAAGTTCACACTCATCACCAAAGACATGCACACCGTAATACAGTTGTTCACCAACTTAAAGCCATACTTAATTGTTCAGTTGCCCTGCACAACATTTATAATAGAAATAGTTCATTGAAAAATATTACCTGATGCAATGATGCAATCACCCTGAAAATGCTGCGCTTGAACTTCTATCCACTCGGTGACCTGGTGATTATTTAACCTGAGCATCGCACAAATACCTTTCAAATTAAAGAATATTATGAAACAATAAAATTAACATAATTTCCTTAAATTTATGTACAATTACCTAGCGTTCATGGTCTCATTCATAACAGTTGGCATTCATTGTCTCTATCAACTGTTGTTCTAAAGGCCCGTTTACACTAGGAACAACTGTTGTTCTACATGGTCTCTATTAACATCAATCAGCCTCTCTACTAGAGAGTGAGTACAAACGAGTGTTGCGTTAGTCGACATATTTTTGTTAAGGACCAGTGTAAACAAGCAACCTCACTAGACCACAGACAGTCGTCTACTGAATGCAGCGCTTGTGATGCATCACTTGCATGAGGCAGGGCGCCTGCGAATCTTTAGCTCGTCAATCGCTTCGTTGCCCACAAGAAGCGCACGTAGACGCTGCGCAGATAGGCGGTGAGGCGCTTGAAGCCCGTGTGTCGCCCCTAGTGTAAACGGGCCTTAGGACGCAAACATACCGCGTTCAAACTTGCCGCTTACAAAAATATCATAAGTGCGGTTCAAACAGTAAACAGTTGATTAACGATTATCGCTAATAATAATTAATTAACTGATAAAAGCGTAGATTTTAAACTGTACTTTTTATGAAGACATATAATATATAACAACTATAAGAACTTATAATACTCGATTAGCCTTTAATTACTTTCTAAATCTTACAGTCCGAAGCATATATTAATAAAAAATTAAATAATTATTGAAATATTAAAAAAATATATTTTATTGATTAAAATATTGAAAAAAATTCATATCCAATGATAAAAGCCTCCAATTAAGTAGTGTTGCATTCAACAGACAAAATCACCAGCTATAATTGCAATATTTTTAATTTTGATCAGTTCATCCTCGTATTACTTGCTCAGAACTCGGGCCAAGAAAATTTTTGCCCAGGTCATTTCATTCTGCGGACACGTGTGTGAGTTTTCTAAACCTTCAAGAAAACTGTCAAGAACTGTCCTACTTAATGACGCAGTAAGTTTTTTAGAATAACACTTCCGATCTCAACCTTGCCAAACTTGCCTAGTCATTTAAGAAATAATATCTTAGCGCCGTTGGGAAACGCCGTTACTAAGTCCTCGAATATCTGCATTAACATGAAGATTGCTCTCAACCTTGTTCGATTGGTCATATATTTACTCAGTTCATTTCAGTAAATCACAATACTGCAGTTTCAGACCAGGTTTCGCAGTGTAATATCATGTCATGTTACTCATTACCATTATTTCTTGTCGTGCTTCAAATGATTTTCTCGCTCTAAAATGTGAAGCATCAAGAGACAATACACCGTCTAATTTCTTCCCTAGTATTGATCATACAAATCAGTGTCAATGTACAACATGGTATCATCTGCTCTATATATAGAACTTCTCCACATTTAGATTCCGCAGTTCATCGCCGTTGGTTACATAACATCCGCTTCCCACTATTTCTAAGTCAATTTCATCTCCATACATGGACAGTTGATTGAAAGTTGAATTGCTAAGTTGAATTAACTGAAATTTCCACATGGCATAAGGACTGAGCATAAAATCGCCATTCTTGATTTTATCATATACCAGATTATTGTGAACTGGTTTTCCATTTGCGTACCTGCTCTTTGTGGACCTCATTTCTCCATACGAAAAACGGATGGGAAGAAACATGGATGTTATTAAACAACCCTACATTTATACGTCGGGCATGACAATGTATAGCTGTCATATATTCATTTACTGGTGATTTTATCTGTTCTATTTTTGCCTTCACTTTAGCAGCTGAATCTTCAGTATTGCTGTTGTTTAACTCCAAATGAGATGCCAATATAGCCCTTTCAAGATAAAGACCAGCTAACGGAAACACCAACTGCTTCAATGCATCAACAGCTGTTTCGTACTGCTTCAGGATAAGGTTAGACCTGGTGAGTATTTTTAATTCCTTTTGATCACCATTATCTGGACCATGGGTGCAACGACTGCTGCAATATAGTTAGCTAAGTTTTGCTGTTGTTGGTAGTCTTGCATGCGATCGTAAACATGGATTAAGGTGGTCATGGATTCTTCCAACTTTTCAATGCAACGTGCCAAGTTGTCTTCTACTTTAAACCTTTCCGTTAATTGGCGCATGGATAGTTTTATGTCTCGATCTGAGCGAGCTTTGTTCCTGCCATTTGGTCACGTCAAGCGCAACTTGAGATTTTGTACCCAACGTACTTTCTACCTCCTCGAGATCTTTTTCCATTTTATTCATATAGGCGTTATTGCATTATAAATTCTATATTTACATTGTTTAAGTGGAACTTTTATTCTGCACTTTGAATAGCATTACAAATCGTTTCAAGTTCTGCTGCATCATTTTTGTGTTTACTGTAAATGTCCAAGCTCACAGCACTAATCTGAATCAGACAATGAACGGTATCTATAGCACCTAATGCCTTAGCGGCACTTTCGTCATCAATAGTTGAGTTCGTCTTTAGTTCGATTTCTTTTACCTTTAGTTCTTCCCTAATTTTAGCCACGTGCTCTTCAGACCGCGCATCGAGCCCTGGAGATCCATTTCGGATTTCCAACATCTCGCTCCTGTTCCTCTCTATACTTTCACGAACATCCTTCAACAATGGATGTGGATAAATTTTATGAGCTATGTAGTCTAATATTCGATTATTTCTCGCCACTTTAAGGTCATTGATGCTTCCAATTTGATCTTCCAATTGCCTTAGGTAAACTCTTGCATCAGCAGGTAATGATGGGGGACGCTGTTGTGCGGTCTGGTCGGCTGAAAATTCCGCAAATTCCGCAACGATACTTGTGGCTCCAATGTACGCCCCTGTCGCCGCCCCAACAGGTGCGAATAAACTCAATGCGATTCCTACAATTTTGAAAACACTGAGGAACCCTTTGAGCACCACTTTTTGTTCTAATTCCTTCTTTCAGTCTCTCTTTGCAACTCACTTCTAACTCTTTCTGCCTCTCTTTGCAATTAATTTCTCCCTCTTTCTGCCTCTCTTTGCAATAAATTTCTCCCTCTTTCTGCCTCTCTTTGCAATAAATTTATTTGAACTGACGATGGAGCTGGACTCCGAAACGTTTTCTCTTATAAAGATATGGTGAATTTTTGTGGTATTTTCTTTGCTTTTAAATTCCTGGTTAACTTGCGATTCAAGCAAACAAGTGATTTTAATACTGATTTTATCATATACCCGATTATTGTGAACTGGTTTTCCATTTGCGTACCTCCTCGTTGTGGTCCTCATTTCTCCATACGAAAAACGGGTGGGAAGAAACATGGATGTTATTAAACAACCCTACATTTTGTCAACCTTTGTCACATATTCATTTACTGGTGATTTTATCTGTTCTATTTTTGCCTTCACTTTAGCAGCTGAATCTTTAGTATTGCTGTTGTTTAACTCCAAATGAGATGCCAACATAGCCCTTTCAGGATAAAGACCAGCTAACGGAAACACCAACTGCTTCAATGCATAAACAGCTGTTTCGTACTGCTTCAGGATAAGGTTAGACCTGATGAGTATTTCTAATTCCTTTTGATCACCATTATCTGGACCATGGGGTGCAACGACTGCAGCAATATAGTTAGCTAAGTTTTGTTGTTGTTGGTAGTCTTGTATGCGATCGTATACATGGAGCAAGGTGGTCATGGATTCTTCCAATTTTTCAATGCAACGTGCCAAGTAGTCTTCTATTTTAAACCCTTTCGTTAATTGGCGCATGGATAGTTTTATGTCTCTGAGCGAGCTTTGTACCTGCCATTTGATCACGTCAAGCGCAACTTGAGATTTTGTACCCAACGTACTTTCTACCTCCTCGAGATCTTTTTCCATTTCATTCATATAGGCGTTATTGTATTATAAATTCTATATTTACATTGTTTATGTGGAACTTTTATTCTGCACTTTGAATAGCATTACATATCGTTTCAAGTTCTGCTGCATCATTTTTGTGTTTACTGTAAATGTCCAAGCTCACAGCACTAATCTGAATCAGACAATGAACGGTATCTATGGCACCTAATGCCTTAGCGGCACTTTCGTCATCAATAGTTGAGTTCGTCTTTAGTTCGATTTCTTTTGCCTTTAATTCTTCCCTAATTTTGGCCACGTGCTCTTCAGACCGCTCTTTGAGCCCTGGAGATCTATTTCGGATTTCCAGCATCTCACGCCTGATCCTCTCTATACTTTCACGAACATCCATCAACAATGGATGTGGATAAATTTCATGAGCTATGTAGTCTAATATTCGATTATTTCTCGCCACTTTAAGGTCATTTATGCTTCTAATTTGATCTTCCAATTGCCTTAGGTAAGCCCTTGCATCAGCAGGTAATGATGGGGAACGCTGTTGTGCGGTCTGGTCGTCTGAAAATTCCGCAAATTCCGCAACGATAATTGTGGCTCCTATGTACGCCCCTGCCGCCGCCCCAACAGGTGCGAATAAACTCAATGCGATTCCTACAATTTTGAAAACACTGAGGAACCCTTTGAGCACCACTTTTTGTTCTAATTCCTTCTTTTAGTCTTTCTTCGCAACTCACTTCTCTTTCTGCCTCTCTTTGCAATAAATTTCTCCCTCTATCTGCCTCTCTTTGCAATTTATTTCCTAATTTTTCAGCGTCTCATTGCCTTTGCCTTAATTCATTTACCTCTCCTTCAGCCTCTCTATGCAGTTCTATTGTTTCATTCAGAAGAAGATCAATTTTATCATCTATTTGCGCGTGAATTTCATCAATGGCCGGTGTAATCTCCTCTTCGATGAAACGCTTAGATTCCTCAATTTTTATATCTATATTGCCTTTATATTAATTCTTATAGTTATATATTGTGTTAACCATGTCATGTTTTTCATTCAATTGAATAACATCATTGACATTGGTTTTCACTATATCAAGGTACCTATTCATATCTATGATCAATGGAGCATCTGAGTCACTTTTTAAATCAAATAACTTGCTTAAGACAGCTGTATACATATAGGCGAGGGTCTTATTATGCTCCATGGATCTTTGGTTAGCTTCTGGATTATTTGCGTATTCATTAATCCTATCTAATATTGAATTATAAAAAAATACAGAATCACTTTTTTGTAACAGATGAAACTGTCTCTCTAAGCCTCGGTGCTCCCCTAATAATCCTGACGTATCATACATGCGTTTAATATCTCTATTAGTATCAAGTTCACGGAAAAATTTTATGAGATCGTTTTTTCTAATGCGGCCACCAACATCAACATTTAAGTTTACCCTCGCATAACTTCTATAATGGTTGATAATCTCAGCTTTATTATCAATGACGGCTGCAGGTTCTGGGTTCTTGATGTCTGCTCCATTAGCTCCATCCCTTCCTCTATTTCCAGTTAGAGCGGACACGCGATCTCCTATAAATGTTATGTATGCGAAATTGTCCTCTATCCAAGATTCTATGCTGTCAACACACCTGAGATGAACGGAATATCCTTGCCTACCACCAGCTCCTCCTTCACCGCCTTTGCCCAATGTTCCATGTCTTCCATTGTTATTAATACTCGATATCCCTAAATAGTTACCTAGCGTAATTAACTTAATATCACCTGATTTTCCCCCGTATCCATTTTGTCCGCCATCCCCCCCATCTCCACCATATGTGCCGTTTTTACCGTAAATAGTAAACCACGAACTTCTTCCGCATACCCCGTCTGAAACGACGTTCATCTCACATACGATAACATCGGAATTTTTTTCCAGTATACAGTCGAAACCTTCCGCTCGGCCATCAACACAGAGTGTGTCGCACTCATATTTTCCATTATAGTATTCTGTACTGTTTCTAGGAGAATCACCTGCGTAACCAGGGCCACCATCTCCACCATCCTGCCCATCACCACCATTCCCACCATTAGCCACAATATTCAACATATTTCCATTCAAGAATGTTGTGCCTACGCCAAAGAAACTCCCAGCTGGTCCTCCAGGCAAGCCAGGCCTACCGTCAGCTCCCCGCCCCCCGTCACTCCTGCCGTCACTTGCCTTACGTGGATTATGTGGCGGAGCGTCAGCCCCACTCAAGTCTATTGTTCTACGACCTATTACCTCCCATGTCGGGGCTATCATTACGAGTTTGAACTTTTTCCCTACTTTATTTAGGTTTTCGTCAATAAATATTTTGTTCAGAGCAAATATTTCTGTTGTGGTGCGTTTGCAATTCCCAATTTCCACTATTGCTTCACTAAGTCTTATGTAACCTCCTTTGATTGTGAGTTTATTTGATTGACATGAGACATGGAATTTGTTCAACGTCAAACTCGCTACTTGTCTCAAATCCTCCACACGTATATCCTCAGCCTGTATATTTTGTACCTTATTATATCCCATCACATTGAACGTTCTTATATTTTCCATAAATTGTTTGAAGTTATGTCGCGTTATTGATATTCCCTGCTGTTTATCATCTTGTCCCCACTCCGCAATGTTGGCCACGTTGTATTTCATTCTACTTTTCTGTACGTCATAAGTAGATAACTTTTCATACAAATTGGTCAAGAATTCGTACCATGCTTTTGATTCCTTGAGGTATGTCGCAGTTTCATTGAGTGGAGTTATCAATTGAGATGGTGATGGGGTATCTAGCGTTTCAATGCTTATAATTTGTAAGAAAGTTAAGAACTTTCCAAGTCTCCAAACATTGTTTGTGTTTCTGCTGATTTTGAAGGTATCATGATCTGAAACTACCTCTTGAAGTTTTCTTGACAAATCTCGTGCTGTTTTTGAACGTTTAATCTTTTTCGTCATGTTCATGGTGAAAGCATGTCCAAAGTTTATTTCAGCTGGTAATTGCTGAATTATCATGGAACGCATTTTACTTTGGTAATATTCCTTAATTTTTACTGCGATATTAGATATGTTAGTTTGCATTTGATCATTAATTTTCCCTGTAACATTATTGATATCCTGCTGAATATCGTCCTTGGAGCCCAAGATGTAGGTTTCAACGGGCTGCAAGAAGTCACCCCATGTCCCAGTACCTAATAGGTCGTCACTCACAACCCTCAGAAATGCAAAATATTCGCCTAGCTGCGAAATACTCTGAATAGCCTCTGCACACCCATCAATGCCTAAGGCAGTTAGGCTATTGTTGATCTTCTCTGCCAACTGGTCTGCAGGTGCATTTTTAACTTCATGTATTAGGTTTGACGTACGGACATGGCCATCATTAAGACGTCTTTTAAAGGATCGAGCTTCTGATGGATTTGCAACATCGGCATCAGTAAGTGTAATAAATGAGCGTATCTTCCTCCGCATTCTTTCTACTAACTCTTTGTAAAACTTCAGCATGTGTTCAGTAACATTACGGAGATTAGACCAAGCACGGTCGAGTATTCCATCCGCGAGTGACCTGACATCAAGCTTAGCCTGCTCAGATATTGTATGGCCAAAATCACCTTTATTGGTCGCAGTGAACTCAAGGTTTTCGTTCAATATTTTTTCTATATGTTTCTTCCCCTTCTGTAAAAGGCCAATATTACTCAAGGGGCCCGCCTCGTCTGGCCTTCGGAAGATTCCTATTCTCGAATAGTGTTCACCATCCTTGATCAGTAAAATGTTTACAAACTTTAACGCTTGACTACAATATTTTTCCTCATCACCTGAAACACATTCTGGCCGCTCCCTTAGCCACTGCATCACCTCCACCAGAAAATCGCCAATGGCTCCTATTACTTTCTCATCTGGTACCAATCGATAGTTTCTACCAACTTTAGTAACCATGTTATCAACTTTTGTTACTATGATGGCAATACTACGTTGATATTTATCAACATCCTTGACGAAATCAGTGGCATGTCTGAGTAATTTCAGGAAATCTTGTCGGTCTACTCCTTTCCTAACCGATGAATGATTAACAACAAAGATCAATTTAACGTGCTCTACATAATCTGTCACTTTTTTAATGAAGTATGTTGCAGATATTTCCATGCTAGTATTTCTTGTATCACTAAATCCAGGGCAATCGTAGAAGGCAGAATTAGTTATAGGATGAACAACAGATTCAGGGAAAATTGTCATAGATTGTAAAGTTGAATCACCAATTCTATTGCCATCTTCAATGAGATATACTCCATTGCCCTCATATACTTCTTTTGCTATCAACTTGTCGTTGTCCCCAGCGATCCACTGAAGAAAAGTACTCTTTCCAGCTCCCGTATTACCTAACACTAAGGATACACTCTTGTATCGTTCACTTAAGTGGATTTTCTTTTCCCCTTCATCTAAAAGTTGAAATGTCATGTTTATCTCAGTTTTGTCATCAGATGATGAATTTATGGTATTACGACGATGGATGTTTCTGTTTGAATTCGCCTGCATCCCATGGGAGTTACTTGCGCTGGAAGAAATGGTTGTCACCATACTCAATGGAAGAATGTTTGCTGATGATGAAGAGAAGAATGGAATGTCAGATCTCGGTGAATGAGCTGAAGAAGAAGAGCTGATCCTCATGTGCACGCCTTGCATCGGAGGGTCGGAGGCCTGAGACGCCAGCCCAGGCATCACCACCACACCCTGAGGACGAGTTGGACTGATGACCAGGAACTTGTCTGTTAAAATAGGCAGCACTCTAACTGCTAACGGCACTCTTACTGCACTCTAACACTCCGCTCCTAAATAATCGTTTTTTTATGAACGTCGTTCAAATGCCTGCCGATGTAACACAAAAAAGAATTATGTTATATTGGCCAAATTTCTCTGGATTACCGCAAGTTTGAAGCCTTAGTAGTGACATAATATGATAAGTAATTACATAATATATTACCCTTTAAATGTTATTGCAACAACGGGAGAGGCAATGAAACTCTTAGAAACCTGTTGCCGACATGTAATTATCTCATGCGGCTTAAAATTTGAAGAACTTTAAGCCGCACTTTAAGCCACATTCTCCTTGAAATTTGAAATGTTTTAAGGCGAATGCAAAATACTCGTAAATTAAAATAAATTTGTCCAAAACTGTGCTAATTCAAGGTTAATGACCGCAATTGGCACTAATTTCAAGTCATCTACCCTAATTACTTTGCAATACTCACAGTCCGCCCATCAGCGTAGGTGTTCGTGACCACCTCACTGCCGGCCAGCGTCAGGACCTGCACAAATAATATGGAAGTTAAATTTGTTTGTTATTTGAAGAAACATTTCGTAAACGCATTCATTGAAATCAGAAATTAATTGGAGGGAATCGAAAATAATTCAAAAATGACGTAAAACAAAGCTTAGGTTGATTAATTTGCTATGAGTGTTGCAAAAAATAGAAGTGCATAATTGATGGAATTTGCTCAAATTAACAGATGGATATTAGTTAATCGAAACAGTAAGATGCATTATATATAAAGATGACAATATATTACGAGAAAGTCTTTCATTTTTCATACGCCGCGTGCATCGGCTCCAGCAAGGATTTAGTTCCAATTTCTTATAAAATTCAGAAGATATCGAGGACACTTCATAGAATATAGAACAGTCAACAGTAATATGCCCTGCGTCGGTGATGCTTCGACCGTACTTTAGTGGTCCATACTGCGCGGCGGCGGTGCGTCATTGATACATCAGTGGTGCATACTGCGCGGCGGTGGTGCGTCATTGATACATCAGTGGTGCATACTGCGCGGCGGTGGTGCGTCATTGATACATCAGTGGTGCATACTGCGCGGCGGTGGTGCGTCATTGATACATCAGTGGTGCACACTGCGCGGTGGTGGTGCGTCATTGGTACTTCAGTGGTGCACACTGCGCGGCGGTGGTGCGTCATTGATACATCAGTGGTGCATACTGCGCGGTGGTGGTGCGTCATTGGTACATCAGTGGTGCATACTGCGCGGCGGTGGTGCGTCATTGGTGCATCAGTGGTGCATACTGCGCGGCGGTGGTGCGTTATTGGTACATCAGTGGTGCATACTGCGCGGCGGTGGTGCGTCATTGGTGCATCAGTGGTGCATACTGCGCGGCGGTGGTGCGTCATTGATACATCAGTGGTGCATACTGCGCGGCGGTGGTGCGTCATTGATACATCAGTGGTGCATACTGTGTAGCGTCTGTCTCTTATACACATCTAGATGTGTATAAGAGAGCGGCGGTGGTGCGTCATTGGTACATCAGTGGTGCATACTGCGCGGCGATGGTGCGTCACTGGTACATCAGTGGTGCATACTGCGCGGCGGTGGTGCGTCATTGGTACATCAGTGGTGCATACTGCGCGGCGATGGTGCGTCATTGGTACATCAGTGGTGCATACTGCGCGGTGGTGGTGCGTCATTGGTACATCAGTGGTGCATACTGCGCGGCGATGGTGCGTCATTGGTGCGTCAGTACCGGATCCTGAGCGTTGATTGTGCGTCATTCGATGGTGCGAGCTGTGAGAGCTTCATCACATCTTGCCTTTTATTAAATTGTGCACTTTATTGATCTCTGAGAACTCCATTGACGTAACGTTGAGCTCTCAATTTGAAACATTACAAATAACGAATCGCGTCATAACTATTAAGAATTTTTAGTATATTAAACACTTCAAGTAGTTATATTGTATTTTTGAGTATAATAAATTAATTAATTTTGAGTATAATAAACACTTCAAGTAGTTATATTGTATTTTTGCGTCAGATGAGCTTGTAAGATTTTCCATTTGCTTCTCTCATGCACATAAGATCTGGACCTTCTAGTAAACGCCGGGGGCTTCAGAGTGCTGGCAAATTCATTCTGTAGCCAGAACTGACCCTAGATTTTACAGTAATTTTGTAGGTTCTCATTTATTGATCTCTGTATGCTTTTGAATATGATGTTCAATATTGTTTATACTTATTGCACTTTACAAACTACATGCTCAATTTTCACCTTTTGTTTTCAGAACAGTTGCAATCCAAAGGACGATCAACTGAACATGTTTTATTCTGAACATCCTCGAGAACAAAGAGTCCTATTCTTCATAAAGCTTGTATCTTTGATCACTAAAACACACACGCCGCTATGGCGTGCCGGGCGAGGCGGGTTGCTTGAAGGCGTTCATTTACAAGACACTCAACGAGGTCACGGCTAAAGCGATCAACTATGGCGCTGTTGTCAAGGGAGAGGCGGGGTGCTTGAAGGCGTTCATTTACAAGACACTCAACGAGGTCACGGCTAAAGCGATCAACTATGGCGCTGTTGTCAAGGGAGAGGCAACACTGGGCCTCTGTCCCGGCCACATGCAGGCCTGTCGGAGTATCGCTTGTCTCCTGCGCATGTATACTGCAAGATCCTGATGTCTTATGCGTGTTTGTTCTGCGTGCGGCCCTGAGTTAAGTGGGAGCGCAATAAGAAGTACAAAAGATTGGTAGGACGGCGGCACGTACGGAGTTTAGCGAAGACACAATCAACGCTACAAGAGATTGGTAGGACGGCGGCATGGAGTTCAGCAAGGACACAATCAGCAGGACAAGAGATTGTTAGGACGGCGGCATGGAGTTCAGCAAGGACACAACCAGCCAACCAGCAGTACAAGAGATTGGTAGGACGGCGGCGAGGAGTTCAGCGAGGACACAATCAGCAGTACAAGAGATTGGTAGGACGGCGGCGAGGAGTTTAGCGCTGTCTCTTATACACATCTAGATGTGTATAAGAGAACAGCTGCAACTGCATCTATAGGCACTGCTGCACCAGCACAGACTGTCACTGCAACTGCATCTATAGGCACTGCTGCACCAGCACCGACTGTCACTCCAACATCACCAGTTTCCACTGCACTCGAAAATGCATGCTGCGCTGTCGCTGCCCTGCACCAGGAGCGTCTCCGAGTCTCCCTCCTCCTGAACTGATCATCGAGGTTCGTTGAAGGCACCTCTGTCTGAGGGGCCGCTGCTTGCGCTGCTGCTTAAGTCGTCAGGGCAGGGACAAGGCTTCACTGTACTTGAAGGACAAGTGAAGGTTATGAACGTCAGTTGGCAAACCATATTAGGTTTACAGGAGTTGAATATTCCCATCACCTAACATTCTAACTTTGGTAAATGGATATTGGTTGGGTTTGATACTAAATTAATTATTTCTTTATTTATGAAGCATCCTAATTCCATTGTGGTTAAGATGTGGCGAGAACAAGCTTGATCGTTCCCTGCCAGAGCTCCGAAGCTGAAGATAAAAATTGCCGTTTCGTAAGATAAAGTTTATGCAAAACAACCTCAAAAGTAAATAAGTTCATTATTCAAATGATGTTATTTCTGACAATTATAAAAAACTTTCGGTCAAGTGGCTGTGCATATTAATTCTACGAGTCTCCATAATAGTGATGTAGTTTATTCCTGTTCAGATAAAATTGCCAGAAATTTCAGTTACAACGCAATAATATTTACGAATATTTGCCATTCTGATGATTGAGCGGTCAATCATACGGCCAATTTCGCTGCATTGGTTTTACTTTTAAAAATGACATACAGAGAACGTGGCCTAACCCTTAAAAATAAGTGGGTCAAGATAGTGGGTCACATTGTTGACATTTACCACAGAGTTTAGTGGATGAAACAAAAGTCCTACTTAATTAAATGAAGAACATTATTATCAATAATAGGTACCTTAATCTGTTATGAAACAGGAGGTGGAACGGCTTTTTGCACTCAAAATCTAGTTTAAAGAGAGTTATGAAAATTCGTTTAATCTAAAAACGTCAAATGCCATAAATTTGCTTCAATAATTTAGTCGAACATTAGCAAGGCCAGTGTCGACCATGCAGCTGCTGACACGATAAAGGCAGGGTTGAATATAATTGATTCTGGTAGCATTGATTATGTTGTGCTCCATCGACTGGTAGGAGATGTCCACATTTACCTCGCTCGCCGCGTGGAGACATTCAGTGTACTTTGAAGTTCGTCCAAGAAAACTGCTTTCACGCATCGAAGGAAATCTAATTCCAATGGGGCGGGAATCGCATTGGCTTTTGAGGTGCATCATCAAACTCGTGGCTTCATCTCAGGACAAAGGCACTTACCTGCATGGTCTCTCAGGGACTGCCATAACCTCACCTCATTCCAAGTTTTCGTATCGTGCACAGTGACGGCATAAAAAGTTTGAGCAAATATTTGACTTTCTGTCGATGAGGTAATTGATTTGGATTAATGAAGTCATCATTTTATGATTCAACGGAATGAAATAGCTTCAGGCGCACGCAATTATGTACGAGACATTCACTATGCCCTCGGTCTGATCATTTGTAGACTTGAATTATAAATTCTATACTGAGAAGTGTGGCTTAATTCTGATTCTTCATATACAATTGTAAGGAGTGTGATTCTCTCTGTGTAGATCAGGCACCGACCGAGGAATCGTCACAGCTGGTGGTGCTACAGATTTAGATGCTACTTGAATCTTTATAAATTCTTCCAGAGCATAATGAGGGCTCGGCAAAATACTGGCAATAATGTAATAACTATATAAACAAATACCGAAAGTTCCTTCCGCTGACGTATACAGGAACGGACGAAGCAAGGGGATTGCAGTATAAAAAAGTAAATGATGTGAAGATACGCTTTCTGCAGGTCATCATTCATTAGACGATGATTTAACTTTGGACGAGAAGCCTATCAATTAAACCAAAAAACTCTTGAATTTGCAGGAGCAGAAAAAAACTTAAACAATACCAGCTTTCGGAGTAAATACAATTGCTTTTACAGCAATGATGACAATTTCTCAACTGTTATAACATTGTAAACTAGAATACTATAATGAGGTTAACTTCCTTCTAAGTGGAAGTTTAATGGCATATGTAAAGGTGATTATAGTAAGAGCCGGGTTTCAGTGACACAATTAAGAAAGTTCCCGCAAATCGACAGCCGTGAAGATAGCTTCTTATGTTCTGAGATCCAGGGCAAGGCTGATGCGTAGCTGGCGGTGTTGCTCCTGTCTTACCTGCTTACCGCCGTGACGCAGCGCTGACGCGGCCCCGGTCATATGATCTCAACTGCGTTGTCACTATTGGCTTATGTAGACAGTGTTGCGGGAGAGCGGGGTTTGTAAAATTAAACAATTCACCATTCCTAAAGAACAACGTTAGACAGGAAAAATGACAAGTAACAAATTTGGCTCCAGACATAGGCTCCCTTCAACAGAGAATGTAAGGACACAATGTTTAAAAATCATGCAACGCACCGTAATAAAGATCGATGTTGCTGTTCGGAAGCTCGGACGAAAACGAGAGCTTGTAAAATGAAATGCGAACATTTGCACCAGCTTCTGGAATTCAAGTTTCAAACTCAAACCTGAGCTTTTCATAAATTCAATAAATATGCCGCACTACCTTAATTAGGATTGTATAAAATTTTTCGTATGATAAAGATTTACATTTTCGACTTCAGTTTGAATATCTCTCAGTAAAATACTACTACAAGTAAAAATCTGTTTTGCCTGTGATTGATAGCAATGTTTCATAACAAAATCTGGATCCGTTTCGATATGATTTCTCGAACATTCGATTTCTTATAGAAAATTCCATGTCAGTATGAGTGAACACTGAACAATGCCATGATTGTCTTCATGTCATTTGGGTGGGAAAGCTGCTCCCGCGGCCGCTCCACATGCTGCGCTGCCGGCGTAGCTGCAGTTGCCGGCGTAGCTGCTGCGCTGTAACACCGCTGCGGGGTTTCTTCTCTGAAAGCGAATTCACAAACTCAGTAGGTCACAGGCAGGTAACATTTATTTCCCTTAAATCGGTTCGATTAGAAACCAATGTAATGTAATGGTTCATACATGTATGATCTAATGGAGTGATGACCAAACAAATTTTTCAGGCGCTATCGATTTTTTAAGGTCCAGGTTCAGGAAAGACTTGTTTAAGTTATAAGGTAAGCGTACAATGCACTCAGCAGTGCGGTACAATGTACGTAATAAAAGCAAACACAAGATGCACCTCCGTTCATTAGACCGACGAAGTGAGGAGAATAGTATATTGCACTGCGCTTGTGCAAGCTGTCTGTATACTGGTCCCTCTGTGGCGCCCAGATCCCTCCGCACAATGTGTTCGTTGTTGTAGTGAAGGCGCAACAAAAAACTTGACTTGACATATTCTTCTCAACTTACTTATTCGTTTGTGGCACTATATAATGAAAGTTTTAAATTTATCTCAATATCTTGAACATTTTGTGCTGAACCCTGATCTTGAATGTACATATATTCGATTCTAACGGATTAATGAATTTGGATGCCATTCCGTCTCTTTAACATAAGGAAAAACACCAGAATCACATTCATCCACGACAAGTCCACGTCCGAAACAATTAATGAAGAATTCTTAAAGGAAAATATTCGGATTTACTCTGCTGATTGCAATTAGATTCTCTATATCTTTGACCTGATGATGAAGCTGCTCTCTAAAGTTTTCATTAGAAATATGAAGAATTTACTTGGAATTTTCTTTGCTTTTAGAATCTTGGTGAACTTCCGATTAAAGTAAACTAATTATATATTGGAAAAAATTTCAAACATATTAAGCCATTTTGTAGCAAACGCCGTAGACTTGATGTTTCGTACTGAACATAAACCCGATATTTACACATATATGAACAAATATAATTTATTCGTGCTATCATAACTTTCAACGGTCTGATATGTTGACTAGAAAATATATAATTTCGAAAAGAGCTTATGGACTGTATCAAAAAATTTTCCAGAGGCCGCGCAGTGAAAGCTAACATCAGAGCCGCACAGTAACTCACTTCCATTGGCCAGAAGGATATCCCGGGGTTCAGCTAGAAATTAGATTTGAATGCTAACTTTTCTCCTCCACGATTTGCTATAACAATCCAAATAACGTCTGTGTCTTGCGTTAGGTCAGAATTTGTGAAGGAGTTATTCACTAAATATTTCTGTATCCAAAACAGCGTACAACCACAAAATTTGTTTCGCAATCTGAGTTTGATTTCATGCTCATATAATTAAAATATTTTATAAATTTTTTAACATGGCTGATGGCTCAGTCGCTACAAGTGTTTATCGCCTTCCAATTCTTCACCAAATTCATAATAAAGCTAACAGGCCAGAGTTTCACCCTATATATATAATTTATTATAAATGCGCTGTATGTACTAGTATAATTTATTAATTACAATGTGCGATGTTGACGCACTGACTACAAAACTAAACGTTACTGTCCCGTCACTTCAATGACACGCTGGTTGAACTTTATCATTAGACGAAGGCAGGCCCAAAATTAGTTATATACTCGTTGATATTGTGCAAGCTAATTCCTGCAGGAGTGAAGTTTGAACAATGTCGAGCGAATCCTTTAATGCAATTTGCAATACATTGACGCAATTTACCAGGATGCTATGAAGAGAATAATATTAAGCACAATATCGTCCAATGACCATAATCGCAGTTTCCTTTTAATGCACAGTTTTTGTGATAAGTAAATGACAATAATTGCCTGATCCTGTGCTTTCCTCCAACTCCCATTTAAAAAAAACAGCAATCCGTATGACCTCTCTAAATAATTTCACTCAAGGATTGAATTCAACATTCTGTTTTTCCCTTGTCTGCGTAGGGTCGATTAAATAAACAATGTCAGTGTCTGAAATTATCTACAAGTTTCTATCTCATTGTTCAATCAACCGAAACTCATTCATTACAGAATCTGTCGATGAAGGACAGTATCCAATGGCATTGAGCTCTTTCACTAACTTCTTATGTTGCGATGTCGCTTCCATGTTGGCAATACATCGCACATTGAGAGAAAATATCACTTACACCTTCTTCAAGTAATGTATGAATGTTTTAATACAAACAAAACTCTTTTCGTAGCCCTATCAGGCCATGAGGAAATGTTCAGATGCCAGAGTCAGCATTCATACAAAAATTGACTACTCATATAGGCTACAGAAAAATTATACAGTAGTCTAATCATGAAATTGGCGGCAAGAGAATTAAGAATCAATCAATAATAGTAATTCATGACAAATTTCAACCTAAATATAGCACAAATATCTTCAACAGTCTACAATATTAATGAAGAATGAAATCAATGTAGTGGCTTTCTTCTCTCGCCCCAACATTCGCGGTCGGCCCAAGTTGCCAAAATGTGTTTCGATAAATCGGAAGATATTGAAAAAAGTTCCTTAGTATCGGTAAACGTATTGGGCTCTAAAGGCTAAACTTATTTAAGAGCTCCAATTGAAATGAAGATATTTCAAAATATGATAGAATATTATGGATTTTTATGCTAGATTTGTATATTATTATTTTCAATGATAATATTTGCCCATAGCGGAGTCATATCTATTACCGGTTTTTTAATTGTCAGTTTCAGATAAATGTTTTCCTCAGCCCATAAGCTGAAGACTCGCTCGGAACTCAGGTCTCACCTGCGAGGTTTTTAACAATGACACATTGGTAGACTGGAATAAAATTTAGTCGTTTTGCATTTCGGTGTTCCTGGAAAATTTTCGTAATGTGTGGTTGCATGAGGAAGACACACATTTCCGTTCATGAAAAACTTACGATGGTTTTGGTGTTTCATCTAACAAATCGATCGCTGTGTTAAAGAATCAATCGACGTCGGAAAATTGTCATGTAGCTCTATCCTCATGCCATCGTTTTCTCTTCTCGTATACTTACATTCGATAAATTGCAGGTTTTCAATCTTCTCATCATCTCAATAATATATTCGAAAAATTAGTTACTATTGCACTGACCGTATACAGTATATTTTCCATGCGCAGCATACAACAAATCTTGTAGTTATGCTCTTATATTCTAACTAAATGATGTGTTGTCAGTATGGTTCTATTTCGCCGAATGTCTAACACCTGTCCCAGTGTTGTCAATCGTCATTCATGCATGGTGTTGTTGTACACTTTTGAGAAAAATATTACCTAGCTCAACCAAATCAGCTATTTATTATCCCAGACTCGAGCATATTAAAAACCAAGCCATCTTAGATGTCTTTTCTTTCTTGCTCAATCTTCTTCTCCTCACCCTCTTTGGCTTTGACTTTACTCCATTGTACTCCAGCATCACCTTCGCAGCAATCACAGCACCGCAGTTGCAGACCAGTTCTGCCACTGCAAACATTGTGACGTGTTGCAGCGTGCTGGAATTTTAGAGGAGCTGGAAAATACTAGTGCGTTTACTGCCCCCAGTTTTTTTACTCCTAAGTTTTAAATTAGATTTATGATTAAAAATATCTTGTATGTATTTTTTGGCATGGTCGAACTATAAATTAAGAGGGTCGGACCAGGAACAGGATTGCTTGAATTTGTAGCTGAAATAACTGGAAGACAAACGCAAGGGAAGTAAGTTCTCGACGCATGAAGGTACAAAAGAAAGTTTGGCCCCGTGAGCATTTACTGATTTAATTTAGAAGATTTTTTAATAGTAATTTTAATATTCTGCACTGGCTGCAAATTATAATTTTCTGTAAATTCATTTACGTTCTGTCTGCACATACATCGGTTTGAATTAATTTGATCAACTGCACAATTTTTTATTGTGGTATCAGTGTCTTCTCAAGATTTTTTCTATTTTGAGTTCAATTCACTTGTCACCTGGCCAATTCGTTCCCGTTTCCTTTAACTATTCAACTTCAGAAGAAGAAAGAATGGTTTTCTCGTCCCCATTTAGCAGCTTGAGACTATCTCTGACCTGAGATAGTTCAGACTATCTCTGACCAATTAGCAGCTTCAGACTATCTCTGACCTGGCCTCGCGCACTCCTGACGGCTGCCTTGTACTCCACCTGCCACACGCGCTGGTACAGAACCTGACGGTCCGCCGTGGCACTTCAAGTGGACGCGGTCTGGACGCGACTACATATGGAGGCATTGGCCTTACCTCGCCATCACAAGCTGTACCGGGAGCGGGAAATGGAGTTGGGCATTTATTTCCTGGCCTTCTGCCAAACCAATTTGAAGATTCCAAGAAAACCTAAGCCTTATATCTCGCGTTCACATTTATTGCCTTGTCATCAATGAGGAATTCAATCTTAATACACAAATGCAATTAATCCATACTTTTAGCTCGTCCATTCATGCCTCTTGCTATTTGGTATTTCTTCCTATCCTCACATGCAACATCCGAGGGGCGGTCGAATGAGCACTGCCTGTCTATTTATCTTCAAAATCGGTGCTCATTTTTTGCAATTTCTCTCCGGATAAACTCAACTATTAGCTGTTTTTAATGAGAACTATTAACAAGCAGCGAATTGACAGGCGCTAAAAAGTTAAGTGGGGGGGATACCCTCCGGAAAAACTTTTTTGTTTACGGACGGATCTTTCTGAAACTTCACACATATATGTAAAAGAAAAAAACATTTCGTTTGTATGATTTTTTCGGGAAAGTTGATAGAAAACGTGAAATTCATGGAAAACGAACAAAAAAGGGGGTCCTGTAGAAATCCTACTACTACTAGGGTTTTCAAGCTACAACATTGAGACGCATATCGATGCGTAAAGACCATACAAATCGATTAACGAAGCCCGATTTTTGATTTTTGCCTTAGTTTTTTTACACGCATTTTTCCATTTTTTTTCATTTTGTCTCATTTTCTTCAGATTTTCACCCCTTCCCCCCCATTTTGAATCCAAACTATGCACAAATCTGAAAAAGGGGCTTCGTTAATCGAATGGTATATGTCTCATTGCTGTAGCTTCAAAACTCTAGGAGGAGTAGGATTTTCCGTGACAATAAGTGTGAATGTTGAGGAGCGCGCGACAAAGTCCCGCGCGCATTGCAATATGCACTAAATGTAGATAGGATACCAAAGTACAGGCTTCTGTAGCTTGATTCCAGTCAAGGATGGTGGAAACGACTTGCAGTACACCCCTCCGTACGAAGCGATGCGGGTGACAAAGTTTTGGTGCCAGAAAACGCCATATAGTATGTAGTGCTGGCCAGCTATTTTTGCCCCATCTAATTACTGAAGGAACTCCCCCCCCCGCCCCCCTTTAACGAGCAGTCGTGTACGCTAAAGTCAACGTACAGAGACGGCAGTGATGCCGTTGGATAGCTCAGAATGTCAGCTTTTAGAGGAGACTCAACGAGTAACTGAAACACAACTCAATCAGACACTATATTTAAAAAGCTCAGCAGTTAATTACCTTGTATCTAATTAGTGAAGGAACTCCCCCACCCGCCCCCCTTTCATGATCCGTCATGAACGTATATATTGACGTACAGAGATGGCAGTGGTACCGTTGGATTGGGCAGAATATCAGCTTTAAGATGATGCTAAATACCAAAAAAGCCTAATCCGAAACATTTAGGGTATACCTCCCTCCCCCCTTAATGAAGTAGATTCCTCACGGTGGTCATGATTTCGTTTACATTAGTTCATGGCTTTAAAACCCATAAGGTTTACCGAAATCGTTAACGCGCATCATTTTGAAGAAATTTTATTACGCGAGTTCGACGGTCTTTCCTTGAACAAATTTCTATTTAATGGTGACCGAAATATAACGAAGAGCATGCAAAACCTAATGATCTCAATCATGCTTGCATTTTCAATTTTATTTCCTCGTTGTGTTGGTTCTGTAGTCGTGCAGTTTGTCGCTGAGCGTCGGCAGCTGTCGTGTGGCGGTCAGCCACCAAGTTGCACTGCTGGTGCGGCAGTGCAGTAGCTCTTCAGTTCAGTGTTAGATGAGCAACCTACAAATTGGAAAGACGATGTAAGAACATATAATTTCACCAAGGGTATGTTGTTTAAATTCACAAATACTTTAAAAAAGTCCAATACCTAGAAGCTCTACTGCAGTGGTTACCAAAGTGGGCGATATCGCCCCCCTAGGGGCGGTGGAAAGATTTTGTGGGGGCAGTAAGGAAGAAGAGGGCGGTTGGGGGGCGGTAGTCTCCCAGCGAAGGTTTTTTGTTTTTGTTTATCACCCAGATCTGTTTTTTAACCTCTCCTGGGTTTACGTCTCGGACAAATTAACGGCCGGACTCGCGGCCGGTCTCACGGCCAATTTCCAAGTTCAATGATGAAGGAATTTCTCAAAAACTAATGAACTTTACTCGATGAAACTTGGTACACGTATTCATTAGGATCTAACGGTATTGTTTAGCTCGTGAAATTTTTTTGAATTTCGCCATCATTTGCTTTTGCCTCATTTATATGGCAATTCGGGCTGAAATTCACAGTGATCAAGGAATATCTCCCAAACGACTGAACAGATACGAACGAAATTTTGAATTTACAGTCCTAACTACCGAACGGTAATGTTTAACTCATGAAAATTTTTTCGATTGTGCCTTCGTTCGCGAGTTTTTTTCATTTCAGATTTATTCGTGATTCAAACAGCAACACGTGCTTAAATTCGCAGTAATCAAGAAATTTCTTCCAAACTACTGAACATATTTGAATGAAACTTATTTGTAGGGAATTTATCTTGAATTTTCCTCCCTACGCACGAGGATATTCCTCTTTCAGAAATAGTTTTCATTCAGGAAAATTTAGGGAAAGGGATTTGAAACAAATTAACATGAATCGAGGTGGTTTTAATCAAAATTCAACAGTTATTGCAGGTACTGCATTCAGATTCCAGAGCTAATAAAGATTCCGCTTGAGGAAAGTAAATCCATTTTTAAGAAAGCAGCGTATACGAGCGAGGACGACGCCAGAAGTTACGAGCGAGGGCGACGCCAGAAGTTTACAAAAAGTCATACTGTTCAAAATGGATACTTGAATTACAATTAGGTACGCTATGAATTTTCAGTCACTTTTTTATCTCAGAAATTTCAATATTAGTTCGAATTCAAAGAGTAGCTCACCTTATTTAATTGAAAATAAGTGCACCAAACTGGTGCTCTCAGACGAAATTGGCAATACGAGTAAGATTAAGCAATTGAATAAATTTAGGTGAGGTAGCTCAATTAAATGTCACCATAGGTTTTAAAGGATAGATCGCTTTAGCCACAGGCCACTTCACGTTAATAGTTGGGAACCGACGAAGTTCCAAATAAGAATCTAAGTACTTTCTAATAGTTTTTTAATTTAATTTAAGTAATTTAAGTTGCAGAGCTCTACATTTAAAGTTTAACTATAACGCGATTGAACCAGCCGGCCAAAGCGTTCCAAAAGAAGTGAAAAACGCATGCACCCCAAAATCAAAGATTAAACAAAGCAAAGGTTGTGCACAACAACTTAACACCTCTATGAATAGTTAGGAAACTATGGTGAAGAAACATTTAAACGCACTTGTTACAACCGCACACTTTGAATTTAAGGTAAGCAATCCTCTAGTTGCAGCGACTCTGCCCTTTAATAGGCAGAACTAGATCTTGTTCTTCGTCGCAACTGACTTAGTAATCAGGTTGGAAAATATTTTCAACATATTTCCTAACCTCAGCAACGTTGATGTTTAGCTCGTTACAATTTTTTAGATTTTGCCATCGTTTGCGAGTTATACGGCAATACGTTTACGGCTCTTTGTTAAACCAGCCGGTAGAAAAGCCGGTCGTTTCTACTATATCTGTATAATTCGCAAACGAAAGCAAAATAGAAAAATTGTCACGAGCTAAACATCACCGTTGAGCGGTTAGGTATTTATATACAAAGTTTTGTTGAAATCTGTTCAGTAGTTTAGAAGAAATATTTTGATCGCCGCG
Source organism: Hyalella azteca (assembly GCF_000764305.2). Taxonomy (NCBI): domain Eukaryota; kingdom Metazoa; phylum Arthropoda; class Malacostraca; order Amphipoda; family Hyalellidae; genus Hyalella; species Hyalella azteca. Next base: position 21,582 of record NW_025935305.1, on the reverse strand, counting down.
AATTTAAGTGACAAATTACCCGGCGATACTGGCCGAATATAAGGAAGTGTCAAATCAAGAATGACGGTGAAATAAAAATAAAACTCGTAAACGTAGGTAAAATAAAAAAATGTTTAAAAGCTAAAAAAAAGTCACCGTTTAGTAGTTAGGAATGTATATTCGAAATTTCGTTCAAATATATTCAGTAGTTTGGAAGAAATTCTTTGATCACTGCGGATTTCGGCCTGTATCGCAATATAACTCATGAATGAAGGTGAAATTTGAAAAAAAAAATCATGAGCTAAACGTCACCGTTAGGTATTGATGAATACATGTTCCAAGTTTCATTGAGCTGCGTTTATTAGTTTGGGAGATATTCCTTGATAATTGAATTTAGTGATTGGTCGTGAGACCGGCCACGAGTCCGCCGTAAATTTGCCCGAGACGTCCTCGGTTGCTAGTGCTGAAACAGTTAAACAGCTGAAAAACATATTGGTTCAATAAATAGGATTGTATTTATGAAATACACATATGTGTTTAACCTTTATCCTTTAAAATTGCAGCGTAATAAATTTCAAGAAGGATGCGTATGTTTTTCTATGTGTCTGTGGGGGGCGCTAGAAATTCACTAGGGCGCCAAAGGGGGCACCAGCCTGAAAAGGTTTGGGAACCACTGCTCTACTGCAAGCCTTCGTTTCTACTTTCACAGTTGGCAAACATACTTTTTCCCGAATGAAAAATCCTATTTAATCCAAGCAACTTTTCTTCTGTTTTGTTGACCAGAATTGCCTTCAAAAACAAAATTGCGTAATATTAAAATCACTTATATAAAACGAGTTTTACAACCGCGGGTTCAAACTTGCATTTTAGTGGTGGAAATCATCTCATAGTTTCAGATACAATGATTGGCTTGTCAACAGTTTCTGGTATGAAAATCAAGTGATTTCCGTTAAAGAAAATTACTCACATTTTATATGCATAAATAAATTGTATTACCTAATTGCAAGTATATGTATTTGTGTATATAAACTGTTCTCAGATGCGTTGCTTCAAATTATATTTTCATACGTGAGAGGATGGTCCTGGATGGATTTGATCTAAAAAATCACCGGATCAATTTATTTCTACATTCACGATATTTAAACGCATGTACATTGAATTCATCAGTAAGATTTATAAGAATTATTGACTCAATAACAGAGGGGGATTTTGTGAATGTAAAATTGGGCCTCATCTTGAAGCGTGGAGCGTTGCGTACGACAGGTGCGGCGTGACGCTAGATGGCGCCTGCTCTAGTGTCGCCACGTAGCACGAGTCGTCAACTTTGTGCACCACCACACCCTGAGGGACGAGTGGGATAAATAACCATGCATGAAATAGGCTTTTAAAATACATGGCTTTCGGGCTGAAAAAAGGGTTATTTCAGTATAAGATTTCTACGTTTCGAAAATACATGATTCATTATCTAGTATTATGAAGGCTTTGAATCGCTCAAAATTTGTTTTTTCGAATGACATAAGTTCAAAATTTTGTATTACGAACACAACTAGAGAACTGAAACCTTAAATCCATCTGAAAACAATTTAAATGTCCTGACAAATCCATTGGTCGGTAAATTGCTAATTGCTTTCATTATATTTGTAAAGGACTTTCTTGTTGGCTAGTCCTTTGGGAACGTTTGCTGAACTATTCTAAGACGCGCCATCATAGCAGGATAAAAAACGAGTATTCCATGATGTACGGTTTCTAGAAAGGAAATGACAAATATACAAAAGAAATATATACAAGCCAAAATATACGCTAATTACATGAAATATATGAACCAAGATAAAGCAATAATTAAACAGGATAATCAATAATTCACGAAAACAAACGATAAATCGAACGAACCGAATAGCTTGGTTCCCCTGGTAGTGCAGGCATCCGTATATCAAGGGCTAACAATGAATGCTAATGACGCTTGTGAAATCAACTGCGTCGAGTAGGCTAATTCTATTGCTACAAGTTTCAGAAAAAGGGAAAATGGCGGCTACAATATTGGTCCCCGACAGGATTATAAGGCCGTGTCCGGAAGCTCGACCCTCTGTAGAAGACAGTTCAGGATCTTGGTTCTGGAAGTAAATGAAAACTAGAATTAAAAATGTTTTTCTCTATACAAATAATTCGTACGCATAGTGAATCCGTACACCTTACATCTGCTAGAATGTATACCTAATCGCAGAAAAAAACCAGTTATTCACCACCTCACCCCCCCTTCTTCTTTTTCTTCATTCATTTTACACTTTTTTCCTTTATAATACACACATCTCACAACAATGTCTCTCATTCGCTTTAGATTACAAAGTTATCTAAAGCGAAATTTATCTTTTATTTACACTCCACCAAAAAAAGTCAATGACCAGCAACGCCTCAAGGAAACTTGGCCTCTTCTTCCTCACTTGACGCAATACGGGGGGANCTCTGAGACTCTTTTCTTAAGCATACTGTTTTCATCTCTAAGAGCCAGTATGCACTTTCTACAGGCAATGTATGATTGCTTTATTTTTGAGTTTGACCAGTGGTCAATTCCAAGGGTTTGTGTGGAGTACCAGGTTTTGCACCTGGAGCACTCCACTTGGTCAGCTTTGATCTCGCTATTCTCATTGCTAACCACCCGCTTTTTGGCTGGCATTTGTTTGCCCATTATTGTTGTTGGTTTTATACAGCAATATGCCTTCTTATACAGCAACTCACACACACCACCAATATTGGAGGGAAAAATATATTCTGCCTAACCTATCAGTTCTGAATTTTTCTCGGATGAAACAGAAGGAAACAACAGCAACAGCCAAGTGAGCCAACACAGAGAGAACAGAACAAACAATACACTTTGAATAAACTATCTTTGGTTAGGGGGCAGGGTAACAACAAAGGGGAAATATTTACATTAGGTACTAGGTATTGTTGCTTGATTTGTTTCACATGCTTACTTTGTTACCTATTATTGGGACTGGGATAAAGTGCAAACCAATGTAGGAGAGTAGGTAAGCCTACATCATAGTAGTGAAAAAAAAGGACAGCAAGAGGCTAGTGAAAGAAAGGTTACTAGGTAGTTTCTGCATGGGACAGGTGACAATTAGAATTATGCAGATTTCAGACTTGCAGTTGCCAAGTAGGTAGTATGGCCGTAGTCAGTAGTCACACAATTTAGGCTAGTCAGTTATTCATGACCAACCACGTCCACCAAAGTCCAAAATCACACAATTTCTTATTTTCTTTTATTCACTTCTCACTTTTAATCACTTCTCACTCATGTCTCTTTCATTTACTTCTCTTTCGTTTACTTTCAAGCTAAAACCAGCAAAACGTGGCACGTGCTCGCAAGCCGAACTCCTCGCTAGCTGGAAGGACGTCATGAAATTACTTGAAATTTCAGAAAACATGTGTTCATAAGTTGTGAATAATCGAAATAAAACGATAACAGTTCATCAGGAATAATATCAGGTGAGTGAAAAAAAATAATTTTATCTCTGTCGTTGACTGAATGACGATTTTAAGTTAAAGCTGATTTTCGATTTATTTTAATAAAATCCTTGTTCAGCCTTCAATGTGTGAGACATACATGGATAATGAAGTGAGAGGAAATATAATGATTTTTAATTTATTTATTTCGCGAAAATTGGGTCGATTTGTATTTTTAAATGCATGTTTTATACATTACCCTGGACAGGGAAATTTGTGAATCGAGGCAGGGGGGGGTGGGTGAAACTATCTCTATAAACATACATTTATAGAAATTCATGAATGAAAAAGTATAAACAGAAGGTTAATTGGGACATTAAAACGTTCATGAGACATAGGAGCACACTTTTGAACAGTTTTATCGCAATCCGTGTTGATTTGAGGAAGCTGTTGCCATTTTTCTTGGCACAGCTCGGTGCGAGTGCGAATTTAAAATCGGAACTAAAAATACAAAATGGACAAGGAAAAATCGGCAGACCACAAAAATTCATCGAAAACAAACGTGAGCAGTGCTGTGTGAAATTTCAAGTCAATCCAAGCTCATTCATGGAAGTTATTAACAAAAGAGTGAGCGAAAAATTTCGGCCGCTCAACGCGTGTTTTTGCCGACAGTTTGCGGGCGATTCAGGAAGAGCTGTGACGTGCGTTGGGTCTCATTTTGTAGGTGATGATGTAGAGAATCTTTATAAAGCAACGCCAAGCCGCTGCGATGCTTGGTTTGGACGTGACGATCATTTTGCCGACGATCAATTTGAGGCCAAAATTCGACATTTTGACGGTTGATATCTCGGAGCACGGGGGTCGCAGAGGAAAACAAAAAAAAAACGCTTTTTGCGCACGCTTTGGGAGAATGCGCGTGCCAAGTTTGAGCCCGATAGAGGTTTGGGCTGTGGGATTGCGAGAGTGAAAACTTTACCTCGCTCTACAATCGCACGTACTGTGAGTAGAATAATGACAGCTCGTGCAAAGCACAATACGCGTAGAGGCGCGGGGTAAAACCGGGGGGCTTTGCGCCCCCCAAATCAGGGGTTTTCCGTCATTGGCAACCAGAGCATGAAAGTGATGACAGCGGCCTGAAGCGTTACTACTGCTATTCATTGCACGTATGTAGATACCAGTAGCACGGTTAGTGTGTGAATGCAAGTGCAGTAGATACCAATTTCAACCCTGGAAGGCAGCTTGGGTTCAAATTTAACGAAGTCAGTCTAGCTCAAATATCTTTTTGCGCAGGTGTTCAGTTTTATGTTACTCATAACGGCAAATTCGTTTTCCTTAAAGAATGAAAATATAATAAAATAATTTTAAAGTTTTATCTATAAATAAGAGAGTGTATAGAGATGCTTGAAAGGAAGCGTTATTTTAAAAGACGCGGGAACCCCATCGACACGGTGAGGTTGCCGCGGCCGGCGGTCGTACGGCGGCATGGCGGCGGTGGTATACTTGCTTTCTTTTTAAGAGATACAAAATTTGCATTTTTTTTCAGAGTATATTCATCCTAATTTGAAACCACATCTTTTTAATTTATAACTTTAGGCCGCCTTCGGAATATGCTTTGCAATTCTTCTGTTCTCTATTACTTCGAGCTTCGCCTACATTCACCTTACTGTGACTGCGGCGAAGGCCGAAGTCACAAGCCCTCGTTCAATTCATTTCAATTCTGGATCTCAGGTTCGAGCAATGCGTGGCTGAGAAACGCAGGCTTGATGGTTCTTTGGACCTTTGCCCGCTACACTGTCTTTTGAGGTAGATTACACTATTTGATAATCACTTCTATTCAATTTTTGACTAAATAAACTCGAACGAATATTGCCGTTACCATCACCCCATTGCCAATTATTTTTGAATGAGTTATTTACGTCTCTTTGGTCTTGTCGTATCATCACAGCCGCCGGTCTCTGCAACAGACGACACTCAACGGTTCGATTAGGAGAATAAATGTCTATTCTTGAATGGGTATTGTTTTGTTGTTTGTTTACAGCTGAGTTTTGTGGACTTATACTGATGTCCGTATCAAATATTGTGAAGTTATGAACATTGACCTAACTATTTTACAGCGTTGACGATGTTTCACCATGTCTTTGTTAATTGAGATTTTTATATTTCTTGGCAGCAACGAGCCTGTTCCAATATAATTTAAACATATACTTGTTATTTTGGACCTGTGCACTATGCTAATTATATGTTCCGGGAATGCCTTAGTGGGGTTCTATCAATTTTTTATTAGTTGCCCCAATTCTAAGAGGGATTTCCTTTTAAATCTTCAGAGATTATTCTCAAATTTGGGTTAACCTGTCATGGTGTTGTTTCAGTAGAAATATGCTAGATTATATTATTAACTTAATGCTGAGAAAACTTACTTGCAAGTTTATTATTGTTACTCGTGCATAGTTAGTTATTGCCGCTGATGTTCAAGTTAACCGCTGAATAAAACCGTGGGATTTATATACTCTTGTTTATATATAGTGTATAAGTAATCAAAATTACCATAAAGTGCAAACTTTTTTGCTGGAGATTTATTAACTGCGACTCTACGGAAGGTCTTGTTAGAAGTCCTGAGCCATGGACAAGGTAATAAAGAAGAATAAGAATCCTGCGAGAGTTCCGCCCAGTATCAATATTGTTCATTTTGTCAGAATGCAAATTTATATATACCAGTATTTTAAGCAATCTATTGTTGACAAGTCCAATGCTCCTCCTGCTATTTAAGGTATATATGTTGAGCATCACTGGCGCTAATTTGTGTTAGAATCATTTCTTAGAATCACAGTGTTAGAATCATGCTCTCTTGTTTTTCATAGTCATGGAAGTTATTTAAATCACAAAATGTTAATTTTTTGCAGCGATCTGAAATCAAAAGTAAATGTGTAAATGTAAAATGCACATGATACCGATTTCAACTTTCAAGTATACCGGAGTCAGCCCAGCACAAATCGCATCTAGGGCATTTGTTCAGTTCGACGTTATCAATATCAACAATGTTGCAACTTTTTTATAAAATTAACCGTTAGTAAAGTAAAATTTATGAAGCTTCTCATTATAGTGGAAAAATAGTAAAATTATGTATATGGGGAAGGTTGAAATAGAAAAATTGTGGTAACAGATTCACCACTCCCAATATTGTACAATTCTTGTAAAAGTACAATATACCATATTATTTATACATCAAGGAACGTTTCCAGGCTTTATGAATTTCGCAGATTTTTCGCATTTCAATCGTTTTCCCGTCGAAAGATTCTTATTTATCCAAGAAAGAGCTTAAATTTCATATAACGGTTGCTTCAGGGAAATGCTTCCGAAGGCAGCCAGGCGATTCAACTACAATCAACTGCCGGTATTTCGAATTAACAGCTATTTTGCTACGGAATTCGACGCTTCACCTCATCACCTAAAATTAGTGATTTTTGTTCAACGTGAACTCTGCAATATTGCTTCCAACGGAAGGCTGTGTTGATATGAATAGTTTTCTTTCAGCTTATTCCCATATCACAGATTCGTAAGTGAGTATTTCAGGTGTCATGCATGAGAATGTGCTTAATTGCTCATGAACCAGCCAACTAAATTTCAGTTGGCTATTGAGAAACAAAACAATAATTGAACAAAGCTAGTGTGAACAGTGGCATCACGTATATATTATAACTAATGGTCGCTTTTGCCTTACTTAAATTAGTAGGAATGATGGGAAGTTCTGCCCCACTTGAACCAGCAGCGGGCACTTTCGCTCAACCGAATCAATAAAATTTTTGGACACTTCCGCCTCATCTGATTAGGATAACAGTAGGAAATTCTGCTCAATCTGTGTGGGTATGAACTTTAGTTGCAAAAAATTTCACACCCAAATTTGTAAAACTAGTTGACTATTTACCCGACAATAAATATAAAGAATTTTCACCTTCGACTTAATAAGTTAGCATAACTAGCTCCAATCAAGACACACTTCCCTGTTGCAATTAAATACTTGTATTATCAGTCTGCTTATATCGCAAGTTCACAATGAATTTAAAAGCAAAGAAAACGCCAAGCAAATTCACCATATCTATATTGAAAATATTTCGGAGTCCAGCTCCATCATCAGTTCGACAATCTAAAAAGTAATAAAATCATTTTATAAGTCAAAATTCTATGACATCAAGCCTAAACAAGACCTACTATTATATCGAAAAAAAAGGACTCGATACTTTATTAATAATATAAATATTAAATGAGGTGAGACGTCCCAACGTCGAATTCCGTATGGAAGTAATTCAAAATTCGCAGTCAGTTGTATTGTAATCACCTGGCCAGTGGCGGATGTTTTTCTTAGAAGAGACATTACTGGTAACCGACAATGGAGGTTCCCGTCGAAAGAAGAACTTTCGACGAAAACAATATAAATACGAAGAATTAGCTACGTAATTCCGGGTATCCAGTAACTGTATTAGCGGGTACATCACTATTTCGATCTATGTGCAGTATATACTGTCATGCACTTCCACGTGAAGAAATTGGATAGCGACCAGATGGATCCGGGTTGGACTCTCCACGAAAATGGCGTTGCTAGCAAAATACATTTTAGTCGCTCTCTCGGAGCTGCAAAATTTCAGACTATTAGACTATTTTATTTATTGTGAATTAACTACGTGAAGTAAGGAATGTCGATACTCATAGCATCGAACAGAACACATGCGCGCAAAATCAAATTTCACACGCTGACTTCGTTAGATTTGAGATCCCGGTGCATATCTCTCGAGTTGAGGATCTAGTGCACTTACATTCATACATTTACCTCAGATATCAAACCGCCTAATTTAATGAAATATAAATTGCATGATCTAAAGGAATTTTTTAATTAAGGAAATTGATGTCGCATGATTCCAATCCTGCTATAAACATTCAGTTATTCCACATGTATGTGTGGAATAGCAAATCCATTTATTAACACGAGCATCTTGTCTATATTGCTAACGCCCTAGGAAGTCGCATAATAAATAATGCTTAACATTTATATGCAATAAATGGCAGTAGTAAAATTGGTCAAATCGTAACTTGATTGCGCAGAATATCTACGAGTGTTATTCAACACGCATCATGACTAATTACACAACAATCGCGCTCTGCAGAAGCCAGGAGATTTTTATTCCAGCTATTCGACCTCGTCGCACGCTCTACTCTCCCATTGCTGGTGTTTGCATCTTATTTAATCACAGCATATTCTACAGATATAATTCTACAGCTAATTTTGGAAAAAATTGCAATGTTCCATTGCATTACACCTAACCACTCGCCTTAAGAATTATCAATGCAGGAGTTATATCATTAAACTTTAAGGTCCTAGTGTTCGTTATATCCAGTTTATATTCTAATCTAGTATATTGTACTCACACACCAAGCCACATAAGATACGTTTGAAACTTAATTCCAAAGACTTGAAATGAAATACCTCTGAAGTTTGTGGTAAAATAGCAGAAAATGGATAGAATTAACGCTCCAGCCTCCTGCGGTATTCCCGGAAGATAAAAGTGGTGTAGTCGAGATGTGGAGAGGCCAAAAACCACAAATCTTGGTTCAAAGTCTATTAAAACAGGCTTGTTGCGGTCAAGAAATGTAAAAGCTTGAATCAACAGACGCGAGAAAACATCATCAACGCTCTATAATAGTTAGGTCATGGTTGATAACATAATGATGTACGTTTAATCCGGGCTTGTTCTCATTTCCGAGTGTATAATCCGAAGTGCTCATTTATAATCAAACAACATCCAATTTACATAATTTTTTCTCGTCTGCCGCAGAACTTTTTCTCTAACGAGCATAACCGCATCGAGGAAATATCTGCTTTGATGTCCGTAGAGTTTCGTCTGTTGCTGAGACCGGCGGCTGTGAAGATGCGACGACAAGATAAAAGACATGTTCATAACTACTCCTAAAATATTAGGACAACGAATCAAATTTATGCCATTATATAAAGCAGGGGTCACCAAACTTTTTTCACAGTGGGCCGGATAACTGAAGGAATGACGAGCGCGGGCCGCGTAATCATTCTGTTCAATACTTGCAAGCCAGAACGAAAGTTTTTGGGGAAAAAACGAAAAAACGAAAAAAACTAAGTTAGAATTCCTTGTTAATCAATAAACAACAAAAACAACCAACATTTTATTTACTAAAAAGTTTTCAAAGAAAGCGACGTAAGCAAAAAGATAGTTACATCAGGCCAAGTGTGCACATATCCGAATCTCACAAACTAAACAGCGAAAAAGGTTAGTGAGCTTTGCGAAACTGACGTTTCGCTTTCAAGATATAGAATAGAATAGAAGTGTCGGCACTGAAGAAATAGGCCTATGGCCTGTTGCCGATTCTTGAATTTTTCGTGAATTGATTCACAAGGGATCCGGCCTGTGGAACCCGATCATTCCATAACTGACGTTCATATCATCAAAGTTTGGTTTGTAATTGCTGCATCCAATCAAGAGAATTGCTTTCAAATGTTCTGCAGTCAATCTTGTTCGACGTGTTGACTTCACATACTTCATTTTTGAAAATATTTGCTCACAGGCATAAGTTGTTCCGAACACTGATGCCATAACAGCAGCAAATTTCTTCAATTTTGGAAACTCATGATCAGGTATAAAGCAGCAGTAAAATTTGACAAGTTTTTTGATCTACGAATTTTAGAATCCCTGTATATATTCAAACAGAAGCCTAGTCTGAATGCCGCTTTTAGCTCCTTTCCTCTTGAAATAGTAAATAGATAGGCCGTTTACGTTTACTAGCATTATTTTCATGTCTTATCTATTTATTTTTAGCGCATTTTACCTTACTAATTGATTTATTTGTGTTTCTAGGACTGAACTTTTTCTGAACAGAATTTTGTGGTTTGAACTGACGATGGAGCTGGACTCCGAAACGTTTTCTCTTATAAAAATATGGTGAATTTTTGTGGTATTTTCTTTGCTTTTAAATTCCTGGTTAACTTGCGATTCAAGCAAACAAGTGATTTTAATATTTAAGACCCTAGTTTTCGTTATATCCAGTTTATATTCTAATCTAGTACATTGTACTCACACACCAACCCGCATAAGATACGTTTGAAACTTAATTCCAAAGACTGCGGCATTTCCGGAAGATAAAAGTAGTGTAGTTGAGATGTGAAGAGGTTAAGAACCACAAATCTTGATAAAAATTCTTTTAAAACAGGCTCGTTGCGGTCAAAAAATTTCAAAGTTTGAATCAACAGAAGTGATGAAACATATACATATATAAAATAATATGATATAATATAATAATAAGGTCAATGTTGATAACCTAATAATATATAATCCTAGCTTGTATATCCGAAATACTCTTTTATAATCAAACAGCATCCAATTTTCATAGATTTTTTTCTCGCCTGCCGCAGCACTTTTTCCTTAACGAGCATAACCGCATCGAGGAAATATCTGCTTTGATGTCCGTTGAGTTTCGTCTGTGATGATAATATAATAATAATATAGCATTTTCAGCGTTTATTATGCCCATTATGCGACGATATGATAGAAGAAACGTTAATAACTACACTAAAATATTCGGACAACGAATCAAATTAATTCTATTATACAAAGTGTAATGAACCTATTGTAATATACTTAAACATTGGTAAGATATATCATAGATTGATTAAAAGATCAACTACGAATTACCGACGCGTTGACGTATGGAAAAACTCGGTCCAAAAAGCACATTGATTCTATGCCCAGTGACGGTATAACCGTCGTTCGAGTTTATTTAGTCGATAAGAGAATAGTTCTTCCTACGAATTAGTCTTATATACCTCAATAGACAAGACTTAAGGCATTATGAAATATTAATAGTATTATCATCATATTTAGATATGATGAAAACGCTTCATTCCTTTATAACTTAAGTGAACGGGTCCATATTGGAATGGCGTTTACAAATTGGAATAGCTTTCTCAGACAGAATGATGAGAATTTCTGAGACTTCTGACCATGATGCCGACTAGCTGCTTGTGCAAGGTTTACTCTAATCAATGTTCAAACTGCTTGAGAAAAATTAGCTGTCAAAAATGCTTAATTGCTATTAAATATTGTGATTGAGCTCAAAAAATTGAAGCTTGACCAAAATATGTGAATTTGAGGTTTTGCATGAAAATTTCAACATTTCTCGCCTTATGTCAGATTGATGCAGACATGTGTGTAATATAAATTATTTCTAAGATATGACTGATCAATGCAACGAGAGTCGCCACAGCACTAATGTTGCCACTTGCCTGTCTTCTGACTCCAGTAGGCACTATCAAATTACAAACAAAACTGAGCCACATTCTAGCAAGTTAAGAACAAAATCCTAACTATTATTTGTTAATAATATCAAATAAAAAGTTTTGACCAGTATTATATAGTTGTTAATGAGGAGTGGTGGCCTGTGTGTCACTGTCGGTAAGTAGCCGCTCGAGCCGCACAGCGCTTGCCCCACGCTATACTGTTTATAATACAAGCAGATGTTTTTACATGGCGAGTGACCGATCGATGTGGAAAAAATTGTAGATAAAATCATACATATGAGATCATAAGATGTCGTATCTCTAATCCCATCCAGGATGTGAAATTACGAATCAATTTCACAGTTAATCCACCAGAAAAGCTCAAGCATCAGAGTCTAACAACATCGTTCACGTCGTACGTGGTGAAGGCTAACATCGCAATACGAACGCATTGCGATAAGCACGAAGCTCATGTGAGAAAATTAAAAATAAAGCTTGGCAAATTTACGATGCAAGTCGCGAACGTAATTTAAATTGATAAAAAACTCACACCTATATTGAGTGAAACCTGCTTATAAACAAAAGATCACACTTCAATTCAAGATACTTTGAAGATGAAAGAACGTCACTACCAAATTCTTACCGTAATTTTACCTCATACCTTCAGGCTACAGCTGTAACTTTAACCCTCTACAGCCTGACACGATTAACCGGAGCAATATTATCACGCGCCTACTTCCCAAAAAGGATACGTTCTAGTGAGCGCAAAATGCCTTGCACTGATGGTTGCCGCCACGTACAACTTTAAAATGTTCTCTGTTGCGTACAACCTCCTCAGGTTTCCAAACTCAATAGTTTACGTATAATTTAAGTTGAAAGTTATGCTCCCGGGGAGTGACATCCGGCGGTAGCGGGCTAAGACTGCCTGTCAGGGCTTAGATCATTGGTTTCTCATCGCATGAGATAAGACCTGCCGACAGGAGAAAAAAGCTTGCCTACGAAAGCTCGCAGCAAAGCATATTCAAGATACAATTTTACTTGGTGGCCACTCTAATGGGTGGCAAGGAACCGCTGCACGCAAACAAGTTTTTAGAGTTCAGATGGAGAATTTTCAGCTCCGACTTCCGATCGAGCAGCGCGGCAGTCAGGAATCAGGAGTGCCAACATTCCTGAGGCTGACTACAACAGCGTGAGGCTGGGAGCTGCATGAAAAACACTAAATTGCTGCTATTTCGGTCACGGTTACGACTTAGTCCGACGTATTCAGTTTTTTTCATAGGAGAGTAATCGACAAATTACTTGATTTAGGGTCATCCTGACTTAGTTTGTCCAGCAACTTGGCTCAACACTGTAAAAAAGGTCACCATTTGAATAATAAAACCAATTCATTTTCCTGAGAGATAATGTTCCGTGAACTGCATCGAGCATTCAGACGGAAGGAAAATAAAAACTCCGGGACACGAAACATTTCCGGTGTATTGCAAAGCTCTAATAAATCCAAGACAACAAATCACGCAAGTTCTTGCCAAATTCTTATTATGCAAGAACCCCGCATCACGCGCCCAGTTCAGGTAAACTTAACTGCAATATAACTATATAGTCCGAAAATACGGAAAAAAAATAAATCTCAAGTTTGCTCGTGCGCATCAACTCCTGGAATGATTTTTTTAGTCAATAACTACGAAGGGCGAATGACTTTTCGAGGACGACGTCCATACCACCATAAAGCTTCACCATATTCATCAATAACCAATTCATCATCACAACCCAATTCATCACCATAACCAAATTTATCACCAGCATCAGTAACCCATGACCTCATCACAAACGCTTTGAACCCTCCACCAATAACAGATGTCCTATCATCACAAACGCTTCACCACTTCCATCACTAACAGATGTCCTATCATCACAAACGCTTCACCACTTCCATCATTAACAGATGTCCTATCACCACAAACGCTTCACCACTTCCATCATTAATAGATGTCATATCACCACAAACGCTTCACCACTTCCATCACTAAACAATGTCCTCACCGTCGCAAGTCTGCGGCTCAACTCAAGGCGCCGCGGACAACAAAACAAAGCCCGCGTCAGGTAGCCGCCGGTCTCAGCAACAGACGAAACTCTACGGACATCAAAGCAGATATTTCCTCGATGCGGTTATGCTCGTTAGGGAAAAGTGCTGCGGCAGACGAGAAAAAAATATCTATGTAAATTGTATGTTGTTTGATTATAAAAGGATATTTCGGATATACAAGCCCGAATGAATAACGAGCCTGTTTTAATAGAAATTGAACCATGATTTGTTGTTTTTAGCCTCTTCACATCTCGACCACACTACTTTTATCTTCCGGGAATACCGCCGGGGCGTTGTACCCAATTTTTGTTTATTTTTTCCACAAACTTATGAAGTATTTCACTACAAGCGTTTATAATTATGTTTAAAACGTATTTTCAGTGTGTTGGTTTGTGAGTTCATATGTACTAGATTATAATATAAACTGGAAATAATGACCTCAAGGACCAAAAAGTTTAATTAGGTCACTCCTGATTTGATCATCTCAATGCAGGTGATCAGGTGTAATGTATTGGGATATCGCCTCATCAGCAGCAAAAATCAATCCCTGGGATATGCAGCCTTTAATATAAAAATAGCTTCGCACATCAGTAGCTCTTGCGTAGAGGTAGAATATTGGAATGGAAAATCTCTGGTATTTCGCAGATCGCGATTGTTGTCGAATTATTCATCACGCATGTAGATTAACAATATTCTGCGCAATCAAGTTTTGATTATACCAATTTTAGTACTGCCATTTATTGCATATAAATATCAAGAATGTATGATTGATTTATTAACCGACTTCCTATAGGGCGTTAGCAATATGTACAAGTCGGTCTCTATCCGAACTTTTCTTCCTGAAATGTTGTTGCAGGATTAGAATCATGTGGCATCAATTTCCTTAAAAACCTTATGACCTTATGATGAATTTGGGACTTCCTAGTCCCCGGTCACGCTGATGCGCCGCCTTCGTCGTCCTCCGTCTCCGAGTCGTCGCTAGGCAGGTCACCCCGCCCTCTGGTCCCGGATGTAACGTTGGAGGTCGAATAGCAGCAAGTAAAATCTTTGGGCTTCTGCGGAGCGCAATTGTTGTTGAATTAGTTATGATGCGTGTAGATTAAATAATTTTTTCAGATCATATAATTTATAAACGATAAAGCGGTCTGATATCTGAGGTAAGTGTACGAATGTACAAAGAGCAATAGATCCTCAACTCGAGAGATATGCACCGGAACCTCCAATCTAACGAAGTCAGCGTGCATAAATTAGATTCCTTGTATGTATTCAGTTTCATGTTATGTGTACCATCATGGTTTTATCGTGTTCAGTAAATATTTAAAGGCGAGAAACTGAAGTTTTTGCAGCTCTAACAGAGGCGATATGGTACGTGGTATGTAATTTTCTTACGAAGGAGAGAGTGCTGCAGGATCCATGTCGTCGCTGTCCAATTTCTTCTCTGTCATGTGGAAGTACATAACAAACTACATTACTGTACATCGACCGGAATATTGATATACCCGATAAGAAAGTTACTGGGCGTCAGGAATTCCGTAGCTTCTTCGTATTTATATTGTTTTCGTCGAAATATTCTTATTTCGACGGGAACCTCCATTGTCGGTTACCAGTAATGTCTCTTCTAAGAAAAAACATCTTCTAAGAAAAACAACGGTTTACGTGTTAGCTCGGGTGATTATTGATATATTTACCATATGTGGAGATAGGATATTTTAGTTAGGGATCCAACTTCGTTCTGCTTCAACCATGACTTTGGTGTTCAGTAGTTAGGTATGATGATCAAACACTTGGTATGCCAAATATGTGTTGAATATAAATTTGAAAAATATAATTTGTTACCGCAGGCCGTTCACTCGTTGAGGGATAAATCGCTAATTATTGGGATAATGCAGTAATTTATAGAAGCAGGATATGTTCAAGGCCCCCCTTCCTTCTTATACTGCGCGTGGGGCCTACACTGAAACCTCTATGCAGATGCCATGCGAAAAGAAGTTGAAATTCAAAATGTCTACATTCATTGACTTTTCAATTCATTTGCTCCGCACTAAACTGACATGCTTTTAGCACAGCTGATTTTTTTCGTATATAATATAATATGTGACTAATTTGCACATCGATGTTGTTAACAAGATAAGATGTTATATTTTGCCTAAAGTTATTTATTCGTTGACGTAATTGTCGTGCATGCACCTAGCGACACCGAATATGATCGAGACTTTGTCCAAAAAGCTATTCACTTGTTGCCTCTGTGTGGGTCATCCTACCCAGTTTTGCCCGACAAAAGGGCCGGTGTCTCCTCGTGCTGTTAATTGTCGCTATTTGTCATCACTTCCATCCTGGCAACAATCACACTCAGCAAAATTTATAGGTCAAATTGTCTCAAATAGCGCCGTGAAGGAGCACGGGTGGAGCACGAAGGCTCCAAGAATCATCGTCACGTTAGCAATAAAGAAACTTAAACTTACATGTAGCATCTGAAAATAAAATTAAAAGTTTTGGTCCAGAGCGCCACTCCCTCTTCCACAGCGCCTCATGGTTCTGTAAATAAAAATCAATTTTAAAATTCAGGTAATATCCCAACGCTATAGGCGTAGTGGATACGCGCCCAAACAATCCCTATGAACAAGTATTTACGATGCAAGGCTTCAAAGAAACACAAAATATTTCAAAATATACAATAAGCTGTGGTCTGAGAAAAATATCACGTGTAACACGGCAATCTTCTCATGTGCGAGGTCTCCAACTTATCTCAGGTCTTCTGCTATGCATAACCGAATTACATATCTACGTGCGAACTACTAACATGCAACTTTCAAACCTAATACTTTCTTCTCCTTAAGAGAAGCTTCATAAATTACGGACAAAATCACTGACAAAATCTCGTCCGTAGGAAGAAAATATTGCAGGAGGTATTATTTCAGGGCATTGGATGAATGTGTGTGTTATGTAAAAATTAATTTGGGTGAAATTATCTTGCACACGTGGGCGGTCCATTGCGCTATTAAAATGGTAAATTAATTAGAAATTTCATAACATCAGTAACTCCGAAATCGAAATTAAATTACCAAGTCAATGGTTCAGAATTTTTTTCTTGATTATCCATGACGAGTGAGCTAAAATACAAGCTCTGTGGGGTAAGCGACAGTCATTACCCACTCAGGAAATACAAGCTCTGTGGGGTAAGCGACAGTCATTACCCACTCAGGAAATACAAGCTCTGTGGGGTAAGCGACAGTCATTACCCACTCGGGAAATACAAGCTCTGTGGGGTAAGCGACAGTCATTACCCACTCAGGAAATACAAGCTCTGTGGGGTAAGCGACAGTCATTACCCGCTCAGGAAATACAAGCTCTGTGGGGTAAGCGACAGTCATTACTCACTCAGGAAATACAAGCTCTGTGGGGTAAGCCCCAGTCATTACCCACTCGGGAAATACAAGCTCTGTGTGGTAAGCCCCGTTCATTACCCACTCAGGAAATACAAGCTCTGTGGGGTAAGCGCCAGTCATTACCCACTCAGGAAATACAAGCTCTGTGGGGTAAGCGCCAGTCATTATATACCAACTCAGGAAAACAAGCTCTGTGGGGTAAGTGCCAGTCATTACCCACTCGGGAAATACAAGCTCTGGGGGGAAAGTGACTTATCGAACGGATAAAATCTACGGATATTTTCAAAGTACTTGTAATGATGATAGCAATATTAATATAATTTTAATAATAATTATAAAAATAATATTCAGCGAGGTGAGACATCCCAACGTCGAATTTCGTATGGCAATTCGACGAAGTTCGCATTCAATTGTATTCGAATCACCTGGCCAGTAGCGGATGTTTTTCGTAGAAGAGACATTACTGGTAACCGACAATGGAGGTTCCCGACGAAAGAAGAATCTTTCGACGAAAACAATATAAATACGAAGAAGCTACGGAATTCCTGACGCCCAGTAACTTTCTTAGCGGGAACATCACTATTACGGTCGACGTGCAGTAATGCAGTATATTGTCACGTAATTAAATTTAATTGTGAAGAAATTTGATGGCGACGACATAGATCACGGAAAACCCTCTCCGCCCTATGAACATTAGATACCACATTAAATTTGGCTCACTGTTAGAGAGTTACAAAAATTTAAATTTTTATCGCAAGCACTAGCGTAGTAACTGACGAGGAACTATGCTGTTACTCATAGCATCGAACTGAACACATGCACAAAATCCAAATCATGCAGGCTAACTTCGTTAGATTCGAGTCCCCGATGCATACCTCTCGAGCTGAGGGTCTAGTGCACTTACATTCGTACACATACCACAGCTATCAGACCGCTTTAAAAATTATAAATTGTATGATATACACGAATTTATGATTAAGGAAATTTATGCCACATGCTTCTTATCCTGCAACAACATTTCAGGACATTTATTGTTTTTTCAAGAATCGGCGTTAGGCCTCCGTTAGGGGGCGTTTTTCAAGTTAAGAATCGGCGAAAGGCCTTCGGCCTACTAAACGCTGAAACCGCTATTATTATTATTATTATTATTATTATTATTATTATTATTATTATTATTACTATTATTATTATTAATATCTCGCTCTGCAGAATCTCAGACATGTCCCTTTCTTGAGTACGATCAAGATAATCAATAATGACGAGCGGAATCATAGTTGTATTAGATTGCATGAAAATTAAACACACGCGCAAAATACGCATCAAAGCAAGAGTGACTGATTTAAAATGCAGTTATCTAAATGTTATATACCGAGTTGAATTCAGAATCTAGTGCACTCACACCAACTTGAGCTTTTCGTTCTAAGAGGGTGTTTTCACATCAACTCTGATGGATTGGAAGAAATTATTTTTGATTGTCGAAGAAAATAAGTCAAATAATTGACACCCGTGACAATCATTCTAGAGAGAAAAATTACATAGTAAAGAAATGTAAAGCATCTACATTCCATGTACAACATTTACCTTACATATAAAGCACTTAGATACATTAATAATTGGACCAAGTTGTACTTATTCCTCTGAGTATATGGTCCGAGTAAAAAAAAGAATGCTATCGCTCACGAAGTTTCCTCTCCAAATAGCGCAAGAAATATCATCTAAGAACAGTCACGTCCAAATTTAATCCAAGAGAACCGAAGTATTTCGTGCGAATTACATCATTGGACACGTCAGTGTAGGGGCTCACTCAACAGGACCATCTGAGTTCAGTAGGCATATATATCAATTGTTAGCTTATTCGTCTTCATCAATAATGAATGATGAGTCTCAATCAAATTATGATACAGCAATTATTATACAGCAATGCCCAAACCTCGACCCCCAAAAAGTTGAAGGTATCGACCCCCAAACCTGGGAGCGGCTTGCGGTCGACCGCTGCGGTTGGCGGCGGGCCATTCGGGAGGGAGTCCGGAGGGGTGAGGAGCTGCGCAGCCGTGAGCTTGAAGACAAGCACCGTCTCCGGAAAGCCAGACAGCAGACAAGGAACAACATCGTCGCACCATGGGGCTTCATTTGCGCCACCTGCGGACATGACTGCCATGCCCGAATCGGCCTGACGAGCCACTCGAGGCGCTGTCGATAGCGTGTTGTGCGATGACGGACGGGGTGCACACCATCATCTCTCAAGATGGACGGATCCCAGTAATGATAAATGAAATCAATCAATTTATCCTCCGGCACGAAAACCTATGAGTCCATGACGCAACTTAGTAAAGCAGTAAGTTAGTTATAATTCGTATATTTTCCTGGATAAAACTATTCAAATACATCACATATAAGAATATCATTAATTCTCCTGCTATTACTACTGTCTTCATTTTTCAGTCAGAGAACGCCATTCGAATGGACTCTTTCTCTGAAGTTAGGAATGAAAAGCACCGCCATCTGCAGTTTGCAGATGGCGGTGGATGAGTGGCGCAATGGGAACGCAGGTATTGCTTTGCCCGAGGACGCGAGTTTGGGCCTGCAGAGGGCTTGGGATGGGCCTGTGCAGCCGCGGCCTCCGCGGCGCGGCTTTTGGAAGCGGCGGACCAAATATCCAGGGCTTGCAGCGGCGAAGAGAGAGAGTGGCTTGTGGCTTCACGCTATTCCTTCGGATGCTCTTGAAACACTTTTAGATCCCAACTCCTTCCGCGTCTCAATTGCTCTTCGAGTTGGCGCAAATGTATGCGAACCCCACACTTGTCGGTGCGGAAAGCGGATGGATGCACGAGGACTGCATGGTCTTTCTTGTAAGTACAGCGCTGGGCGACATCCAAGACACTCGGCTCTGAACGATGTGGTCAGGAGGGCTCTTCAGAGCGCTGGCGTTCCTTCATGCCTTGAACCCGTTGGAGTGGACAGAGGGGATGGTAAGAGACCAGATGGCTTAACGGTTTTCCCATTTTCTAATGGGAGGTGTTTGTGCTGGGATGCAACCTTCGTCGACACTTTTGCTGAGTCGCACGTCAATGATTCGGCTATTTCTGCTGGGTTCGCGGCTCGTGCGGCGGAGGATAGCAAGGGACGTAAGTACGCGGCGTTGGCAGCTCGGTATCGTTTCGAGCCAGTCGCACTAGAAACGACGGGCACATATGGTGAAACGACTGGTCATTTAATATCACAGATTGGCCGTCGCATTACGGAATTGTCCGGCGAACGTAGAGAGACTCTATGGTTGGAGCAAAGGTTGGGTTTGGCTGTGCAGAGAGGCAATGCAGCCAGCATCCTAACAACAGTCAGAGAAAAGTTTGACGTGGGCCCGCTCCTCGCTCGCGTCACAGCTCAGTGACACTCGGAGTCGGTGTAGGCCACCATCAGAGGCGTTAAGGTCGGGGCCCTGATCATTGACATGAAACCATTCCCTGTTTATAATTATTAAAATTAATTCCCTTTTTGTTGGAATGGTGAGTGTGGGAGGCCTTTAAAAAAAATAATAATAATAAAAAAGTTTGCATCATATCTAAAGTTGGCGATAATACTATTGATATTGCAAAAAGACTTATGTCACAAACTTCAGAGGTATTTCATTTTAAGTCTTTGGAATAATGATTTACATGTATCATATGTGGGTTGGTGTGTAGGTAAAAATATGATAGATTATAATATACACTATTATAATTCATAATATAATATGATATAACATAAACTGGGTAAAATGAAGGGTAGAATCATTAAGTTTGATTATGTTCCTTCTGCATTGATAATTCTTAATGACGGTGTTCAGGTGTAATGCATTGGAATATTGTAATTTTTCCCAAATTTGTGTCGACGTCCAAACGCAAAGAAATAATTGCAAATGCGCTGTCAATTGTATTCTAATCACCAGGCCAGTGGCGGATGTTTTTCTTAGAAGAGACATTACTGGTAACCGACAATGGAGGTTCCCGTCGAAAGAAGAATCTTTCGACGAAAACAATATAAATACGAAGAAGCTACGGAATTATTAACGCCTACGGTAGTAACTTTCTTTGCGGGTACATCACTAATCCGGTCGATGTGCAGTAATGTAGTTTGTTTTGTAACAGAAACTAAAAAAAACTACGCTGCAACTTCTCCACGCGAAACATTTCTCCTCGCTTCGAATCACCGACATGTGGGACAGCCTCCCCGAAGACATCATTGACGCTCCAAGTATGAACGCTTTCAAGATCAGACTTGGTAGAGCTATGGAAAAATATATGTTCGGATTTGAAATGCCTAGCATGCACCATATCGAACCTGGTGGAAGTCTAGTAGCTATTTCAAACTATCGTCAGTCATGAAAAGATCCGGTCAAATGACACGATTTTAGATCTTCTGTG